>NC_090265.1:1593933362-1594233362 GCF_040414725.1 Anabrus simplex
TAGAACAAGTTGTAGTGATGAGCTACATACAGCAAACTGGGAAAATTTCCCAAAGTCATGGCACTTACTACATTACACCCGTTGTCATGAATTATAGCCACTGTTTTATTCATTATCTCCAAGTTTCTAATGTCTTCTTCAAGAAATTTGCAATAGACTCTCGTGTGTTTATCACATATTCAAATGAAATCGCTTCAATATGTATGCTGAAGTTTGTAGTTCTGATATACAAAGCGAACGGTGATATTTAGGCAGTCATTGGTTTGCCAGTGACGTCGACAAATCTCCCTTAATAGCTATTCTATCTTCACTTCGGAGTTCATCTTCTACTCTTGATTTACTTATTGAGTCAGTTTTGGAAGGATTTCGTATGATATGTGCTTACTGGTAGGCATAGTATCTCTAGGTTCAAGTTGCTGAGTCAACTGCTCAAATCCTATATCTTGTGCAGTGCTACATGGCTAGTCGTCTTTCCATATCATGTAAGCCATTTTCCTGGTTACCTTCGATATATTATCTAACGATTTATATTTGGTTACAGTGTCAGAAAAGATGCGAGAGTAGGCTAGCTAGTATTTGTGTGCTGTGGTGATGTTAATCACGGTGATGCCGAGGACAATGACTTCGAAATGGAATGAACGGGCACAGGCCCTTTCACTACCATTTCTTCAATTGTTACACTTTCAGGCTTCGATACTTTTTGTTGGGGGTATTCATGCTCAGTAAAAACAATTTTACCGGGCGAGTTGGCCGTGCGCGTAGAGGCGCGCGGCTGTGAGCTTGCGTCCGGGAGATAGTAGGTTCGAATCCCACTATCGACAGCCCTGAAAATGGTTTTCCGTGGTTTCCCATTTTCACACCAGGCAAATGCTGGGGCTGTACCTTAATAAAGGCCACGGCCGCTTCCTTCCAACTCCTAGGCCTTTCCAATCCCATCGTCGCCATAAGACCTATCTGTGTCGGTGCGACGTAAAGCCCCTAGCAAAAAAAAAAAAAAAAACAATTTTATGAACTGAGGTGACATGCTTCTTCAGGTTGCTGGTGTTGTGAGATTTTCCTCCTCGTAAGAAACTCTTTTTACAAATGTGGCAAATGGCACGGTGACCACTGACGGGATCCAATTGGAAATAGTTCAACACACTCATATTATTCAAAAGTTGTAGATTACGAAACGCACCGGCTTCTTTCACTTCAAAATCACAGTTGATTTAACATTTTAAAATAGTAGTCTAACGTTAGGATCAAGTTTCATGCTAAATGTGCGGATATTTTTAAAATAAGTTGTTTCCTTCCTTGTGATTGATTAGTTTAAATAGACTGCTGAAAATATTTACTGAAAGTTTTTGTTATCGGTTACATTAAGAACCAAGTTATTTTGTAGGTTTGTGGGTTGTTATTAGGCTGGTTTTTCCACAAACGCCCAAAGTTAAAATAAATAATGCTACAAATTATTGCAATGTCACGTTCCCAAATATCGTCCTCAAGAGAACTTTTAAAGAAATGTGTACATCAGTCATTAGAGCCATGAACGAGCCCAATTCCTTGCTGTACTGGCTGCCTGATATTTTTAATCTTATAAGTTGAGACATGTCCTCCTTGCGACCACTTTACTGTCTGCTACTTCTGGCAAGTTGACACTATTAATTAAACATTCAATATTAATTAAACTTCCAGAGAGCCTACAACGTCAGGAACATAAGAGTAAGAGAACTGCTTCTGGGTGCTAGAGGGATCATCCTCAGAAATTATCGAATGGCGGCAATCGTACAGACTGGGCAGAAATATTCAAGATAAAATTGTTATCACGATTATAAACTTCTCAGTGGCAATAATGCAGAACCATTTGTGTGGAAAACATTAGTATTTAATTTGATCCTGACAGCATAAAAATATGTTCCATGTTCTTTAGTACATTGATATTTCTTTTTGAAACCAACCATTCAATTATTTTTTCTAAGAACGTTTGAGCCATTCTGTGTCCTTTGGGAAATACGCATTGGTGACAGAATGAATTAAAAAATTAACATCTTATCGAAAATGTATATTATTTGAGTTGAGACGCGACCACTTTAAAATCTGCTACTTCTGGCAAGTTAATAAAGGCCTTCAACATAAGTACCAAGGAATTCATCGACTGGGGCTGAAAGCGATCAGGGGTTCTCTTTTGATACTCAGACACCACTTGTAATGGCAGATAAGTTTAATATTCTATTAACATAGTATCGAAGAAGTATAGAGTTCATCTGTAGAAGTATCGTTCGATACCGACACATCTGAAGTATCGAGGGTATCGAGGTATCGAAAGTAAAGAGAACCCATCTCTAATCAGAAGATCTGTAGGCTACATATTTTTTTTATTTGTGTGAAGTTTTAACTTAGAAGGTGTTGTCCTATAGGTAGAGGGTTACTGGTGGACTGAAGCTGCCTCTTGTGTTATTTAAGAAGTACTGTATCTTGAGCCCTTCTAGTCTCTTCTCTCTGCTCTGTTTTCTCTTTATAAACGTCAATTTCAGGAAGATGATAATTTAACGACCTAACCTGGCCTGAAGGCAAAGGTCACGGTGCAGCACAGGCTAAGAGGCTGTTCCCCAGGGGGCGCTGGCGGATAAAGAAGATGGAGCGATTGCCATGCTTGATCTCTTAGGGTCGAGCGCCACTTAACCCACAAAGTTAACCCTTTACACTCGCTGGCCGTAGAGGATTACGGTAATTATATTACGTCTACCTTTCTTTTCTCCTTTCACTCTCTCATCATTTTTACCAAGTCTGCTCGGCTTCTTATAACAGATCAAATTGGCTAAACGGTGTTTTATTATATTTGCACCTGTAGACTCCTGTAGCAGGGCTGCCTAATGTTTTCACTCCACCCAGAAAAATGTGGATTCGATTCCCCGTCAGGAAGTCGAATAATTTAGAAACGAGATTTTCCGCTTCTGCAGTGGTAAACTGTTTCCGATCTACAACCGTTCCTTTTCTATCATTAGTTAGACTTTTAGCCTGCTTGTTATGCACCCTCTTGTGTGAACAAATCTCATATGAGGTCCCTAGTAATATTAATAGTAATATCATCATCATCATCATACACCTGTCGCTACAACCATTCTCCTCTCAATTCTCACACCCTCGAAGTATATCTTCCTCATAATTTTTACATCCCACCAAGTTTCTCACATCCTCGAAGTATATGTTCCTTATTGCTCAAAGACTGGAGATGGCACAGGAGGAGGGATCAACCGGGGAAGACCTGAGAGAACAATCCAGATGAGGCTGGGCAAACACACTACAGTCTTTCAAGCGGAAGTGATAGGTATCACAACATGTCTAGAGGAAAATCTGAAAATGAACTATAGGAATAAGAACATTTTCATTTTTACGGACAGCCAAGTGACCATTAAGGCACTAGAATAATATCCAGAATTGTCTGGTATTGCCATTCACTTCTCCTGAAGCTCCCAAAGTTCAACATTGTCAAAATAATATGGGTACAGTTCATGCATGTATATAAGGAAATGAAAAGACAGATAAACTGGCCAGGAAAGGGGCAGAAACACATTTTGTAGACCCAGAACCTGTATGCGGAATTTCCTATGTACAAGCCCGACACTACGTAGGAAAATGGGTACAAAAGAAACTAATGGAGAACTGGAAAAATGCTCCAGGATGCAGGCTTGCAAAGGAACTTATAGAAGGACCAAACAAGAAGCATACTAAAGAACTGTTGAAACCTAGCAGAGAATATATAGGATGGGTAGTAGGACTGTTGACAGGACACTGCCATCTGAAAAAAAAAACACCTACGTAGAATTGGAGTAATGAGACAATATATGTAGGAAATGTAATGAAGCAGAGGAATCAGCTCAACACATACTTTTTCGAATGTGAGGCGCTGAGAAGAATCATACTCTCCACTCTAGGACTACCAGATGAAGAGAGAGAAAATATCCAAGAAGACCCAATGAGAACAACCTGCATCTTTGTAAAGGGAGCAGGTATATCTAGGTGGGAATGAAGGAAAAACATGGTAGCAAAAGAATTTAGAGGTCGATGCTAATTAGGAACTAATATTTAGAGGCCCCAGGAAGAACAGAAGGATAATAAGAAGAAGATATCTTCTTCGGTCTTCCTCTTCCTTTCCTTCCTAGTATTTTTCCTTCAAACACGTTTAGGAGGAAGTCATTAGGTGTCAGGGTATGACCTACAAGTGCACCCTACGGGTCAGGGTAACCACAGTAATTCCCAACTAGTCAGTTAAATACATCTCAGGGTATCCTTGCCTCCAGAAAAATGGTTAATTTTTCTATGTTTGGTTTTACGTGTGTCCGAGGAGAAATACCGGTACCATAAGCAGCTCAGAAAAAGTAACGATGCCTTGCGCGGTGTAGAGAAAGTAACGATATCCAACGCTCAGTAGTTGTTTCATAAACGCAAATTTCAGTCATCCATTTAGAAATAAAAGTATATATTCGCATAACGAGAATCTTACATACTAAATAAAACTATTAACTACCAATATAAATGAAAACTCACTTCATTATATAAGAAATTAATCATGAAACACATTTATTATATTGTCAAGTTTCGCAAAAGAAATGGTTAATATGAGGTATGACTTATAATCTTCAATTATCAACTTAATAAATTAATATTTTAATCATTGAATCAAATATGTTAGGTCAGCGCTGCCTATTTCCTAAACTAAGCTTTCATCTGAATATACTGAGTAACGTATTCCTGAAATGAATTATCTTCCTTTCTAAAAATTACATATGGTTATTTAAATATGTTATATCACAGTCCTTTGGCGACGGTCGAAATTCATTATTCCAATAAATTATTCCATCAATCACGGTATAATTATATAGCTCATTAAAAATATAACCATCACGTTGTTCAAGTTTCTACGAAAAAGAATTGAATTTGAATAATATGTCCTGAATACAAATATCAGGGACCTATATTATGTTGAAAAGTATCTGAGTTCGTTGTTGCAGGTTAGCGTGAAGAAAATGAAATATTGAATGACGCACTAAGTTCCTCGGTCCTATTGCCATTTAAACTACGGCTCCTAACTAAGTATTCGCTCTAATAATATTCCGTATAAACCAAAACATCGATGATATCCAACGTAAATGTCAAATAAATTCCCTATTCTAGCTAAATAATTTCTTATGTATCGTATACCAGCTCAATATACATACAGCCAGTAAGCATTTACCATATATATGTGTGCTAATGCCAACACAAAGATATTTCAATACTACATTACGTTACTACATGCATACACGCTTATTCTTCCATGCAATGTCCATTCATTCAGTATATGACATAATCATGTATTCATTTATTCATCACCGGTTGTTATTCCTGTCAAACCACTTTCACACATCACTAAAATATATATAATATTACAGTTCGTACCTTGCTGTAGTTCCTCGCTGGGGCATACTTATATTCTGTAATGGCACTGCATGTGCTCCAACATCACATATTAAACATATCAAATACGCTTTACCTCCTATTACTCTGCGCAATATATCATTTCAAATACTATACACACTTCCAATATCTCACCATTAACCTACAATTCAATTCATATTTAACTCATTTAGCATTCACAACTAGCGCGTTTAACCTCCAATACTTAATTAAACAACGATATGTATCCCATAAATAGCGCAGAATTCGTTCCTCAGAACGCATTTCTTAATCTTGCAATTCCGTATATAACCCCAAATTCAATATCTTTCCTTTCAATAAAATCATACAGCAAAGAGTATGGTAACTAGTCTTAACCAATTCGATGTGCGTCCCTCTGTGACGTAACCGGGTTTGACTATTACTACATCACGCATGGACCTTCCTAACTAACCGGGATTCTTTGAAAACAGCAGTAGCACTATGTCGTACATTTAAATGGTATTCCTTCATCCTTGGTTAAAGTAATGTAGTAACATGCTATCACTTCATAACGAGATATCAACTAAATATTTCACACAGCACTTTCTTATACTCATAAGCACACTTAATTATCTCATGCTTAGGCTATTCAGATCTACTGTATATACTGGTAATACTCCACATAAGAAATTATATTACTTAATACTATTACTTAGCTCGCCATTCAATATCTCGGGCCTTAGTTGCTTCTCGGTGCGGTCGTAGTCCTTGGGTTAGGAACTGGGCAGGATTTTCCACCAGTGGTATGTCAGGTAGAATGACCTCCTCCACACGGGTCGGGTGGTTTTAACGGCCAGGACGACATCTCCCTCCAGGTTGGTCTATGCCGATTTAGCAAGCCATCATTTGCTCAGCAAGACAGTGGACAAAATGCGATGACTCTGAAAAATATAAGCTCATCATAGCTCTGCGTAGAATATATATTTTATGGTGATTGCTTCCTTATTTGGTTTTTCTAGTAATTATTTTCATTCAGCGTGGCTTAATCTCGAGCTCTTTCGTCTCAATCAAGTTCCTATTTTCAAATGGCTTTGCGTCTGAGTATCTGGACGTATTATTCTAAGCTTCAAGATTTTACTTGCTCTTTCCAGTATTTTAACGCTTATCTACACGATTCGCTCAGAATTTCCTTGTTTTCAGCGTAATACTTCTCGCAAAATGTGGTTAATATTGCTTATTTTAAAGTACGAAGTTCGGAACGTCTTGTTCTCACCACCTCAATTTTTCAAGTCAGTTTTTTTTTAATAATCTATTTATCCTTCTTATTTTTTTAAAAACAATTCTATCGATTTCACATCATTGTACACCGCCTTCATAGTGGTAGGTTCTAGTTAGTCAAGGCCTCCTAGCATACATCAATATCGATATCTTGTTATACATTTCTTTGCCTTGGGTAGCCTCTACCTTCCGTAGGCGCCATTTTGAATACGTCCAGTAAATGCATCGGGTACACAAGTTTTATCTTCCTTCTTTCCATATCCTTTATCAGTGTTCGTTGTTCATTGATTTCCTTTAAAACATCTCGATTCGTCTTTTTTTTCAGTCCACCATGTCCTCGTCATTTCCCTACAAATCCACATTTCAGTTGCTTCCATTGAATCTCTTTCCTTTTTTTTTCAGTAGTCCAGCTCTCACAACCGTAAAGTAGTACACTCCAGACAAAGGATTTTACAGAAGCCTTTCTTGTTTCTAAGCATATGGGTATTTGTTAAAATACTTCTTTTATTTTGAAAGGCCTGTTTAGCAAGAGCTACTCTTCTTTTGATTTTCTTGGTGCTTCTATTGCCTTCCTAAGGAACAGAAATGTTGCACTTGTTCTGTTTTGGAATTTTCTATTCTTATGTTTGTATTAACTTTCCTGCCATCCTTGCTCACAACTAAAATATTGGTTTTCGTACTATTGATTTTAAGTTTGTAATGTATCAGTGTATCATACATAAAAGTCAAAATTCTGTTTAATTCCTTCGAAAAACTGTAGAGGCCTCCTATGAGGCCCGTAGAGTTTTCAAAGAAATTCGACCTGTTTCTTTTGTTTTTATGTATTTTGTTTTGCAAGGAATAAAATATTTAAAACAATTTTTGTTCTCTCATACACAGTAGGCCTACATGTATAGAAGAAAACAAAGTAGTCTTATCAGAATAGCTAATTTATAGTGTGGTGTAGTGTTCGACAAGACAGCTTGTTTACATTTTGCTGTAACTGTCAGTACTTGCTTTCTCAACTTGTTCTCTTCCAGAGTCGTACAGTGGCTAACCAATGATATTGATCTCCTCTCGTTTACGAAGTGCGGTTTCGCTGGACGGGTGTTAGTGACAGAGGTAATGATTCATTGCTCACTCAGTAATTATATCTTTGAGTGAAGCAAGGCGAAGGAGTGTAGAATAGCCGCTACTGGTTATCGTGCAACGAAGGATCTAATTGGTACGGTAAATAATAATAATAATAATAATAATAATAATAATAATAATAATAATAATAATAATAATAATAATCGTATGGCCTCAGCTACCGTGTGCAGACATTTCAATTTGACGCCATCTGGCTGTCTGCTCGTCAATTTCGACGTTCCGTTTCACTCTAGGCCCCCACTAGATGGCAGACCGAGTAAACCGAACCTCTCTTGGGCGTCTATGGCTGAGATTTAATGAATGTTGTCGGTTAAACACTAAATGTGTCACCAGAGATCTTTTACATGCCGACATCGTACGACATGGAGTGTCGAATGGACTTTTTTCCGCCCTTCAAAAATCCGACTACCTCTGCCGGTTTTGAACCCGCTATCTTGGGATCCGGAGGCCGACACTCTACCGTTGATCCACAGAAGTGAATCCTTACTTACCTCTGCGACGTAGGGATCATTATTTCCTCTTGAAGGTCTGTTCTGGACTCGGGCCTGCTGAGGAGTTAGCACACTTAAAAGCACACCGTAGTTTGAAAGCAGAGCCTAAGCTGGAAACAAGCAAGGCGTGGACTTAAGAAAGGAAGTAAAATCACCAAGAATCCGGCAGTAGTCCGAGGCCATAGCTAGCCGAAATGACAAGAAGAAAAAATGTCCATTATATTTAAACTAGCTTTCAGCTACGGCTCCGTCTACTTGGACCACGTTTTGCTAATACAAACGATTGTGTCCTCTGAGTTTCGTAAAGCATCACTAACGCTCGGTTGCGGAACGGTCCATCAAATCAGTCAACAGTGTTGCCAACTTATATTTTCAAGATCCGCTAAATACTACTAAAAATTCCGCTAAAATTCCGCCAAGAAATCTGATCTAAAATAATAATAATAATAATAATAATAATAATAATAATAATAATAATAATAATAATAAATGTCTGCACTCACTGATCTGTGAGTTTCACTGGGATTAACCCCCTGCCTGCAAGCCGGCGAGCTAAAACTTGTAGGCGTTTTACTGCCGGGTGCAAACTAGGTGAATCCCCTATGTCAAGGGACACACACAAAACAGAACAGAACAGGCCAGTTCATTAAACGGTCTTCCTTCGTAGCATAAATATAAATGCTACCCTCTCACAGTTTCATTATCTGTCGTCATTCGTCAACTAAGAGATAAGTAACCTTTCCCCACGCATTACAAATTTATAATACCATGATCTCATAACATCAAATCCAAATAACACGTTTTCCTCATGTGATTACTAGCTCCTGATAAGAAATACGGAATAGCTCGGATACACACTGGAGTACAATTTTTTTAAACGTAAAATTGATAAAACACTAAATTCCGCTATAATAAATCTAGAATTCCGAAAAAAAATCCGCTGTCCGCTAAATGATATTTTTCTCCGCCAAATTTAGCGGAAAATCCGCTAAGTTGGCAACACTGTCAGTCAATCCTTGATGGCAGATCATTTGATTACTCATCGACTTTGATTTCTGATTGCGTTGCAGAAAACTTAACTCCCGATCAGTCTGCTCCGATTTACAGATTGAAGACCTGAAACGATTATGAATCTCGCAACAGCGCAATTCATGAGCACTGCCATATTGATTCGTCAAGGATGGTGTTGAGCAAAGACATCAAAGTGGCATTGACTCAAGAAACAGCTTATCGTGTTCTCTTAAAGCTGAATAATGGCGATTTCGAGGCTTTGTTTTGATGTGATTTTCGACAAACTGAGTGTGATACGCACTTTTTTTGTTAGTGGCTTTACGTCGCACCGACACAGATAGGTCTTATAGCGACGATGGAATAGGAAAGGCCTAGGAGTTAGAAGGAAGCAACCGTGGCCTTAATTAAGGTACAGCCCCCAGCATTTGCGTGGTGTGAAAGTGGGTAACCACGGAAAACCATCTTCAGGGGTGCCGACAGTGGGATTCGAACCCACTATCTGACGGATGCAAGCTCACAGCCCCGCGCCATTAACCGCACGGCAAACTCGTCGGGTATGTGATACGCACTAAGGAAGTGAAAGGACCGAATTTTTCATTGAAAGATAGAGCCCTCTTACTTAATATAGTAGAGGGATACATTCATATTATTAAAAATAAAAACCAGGTGCTGTGTGAGCAAAACAGAAAGAGGGAACATGGAAGAAAATTGCGACTTCCGTTGTTTCATTTGCGAGTAATTGAAAAAAAGAGAATGAAAAAAACAACAACACACGAGTCCTTCCTTAGCTTAAATGTTTTGAGAAGCTAAAATTAATTACGCGTAAAAACACTCCAGGTCTATCGTGAAAATTCTTCTTTTTAATATACTGTAGTTTCTTCATATTTTTTGAAGATTTCCTTATCAGAAGAATCCGTGATAAGAAATTACAAGATATAACTGTAATTATCAATCAGATTGTGGAACAGGACACGAAAAATTGCATACAATAATCAGAATACGGTAATAATATTGCTGAAGATAATTTCAAGTATTGTCATGTTGGCTTCTTAAGTCTGAAGTTGGGTCTTACAAGAATATTGGTATGTCAGAAATTAGTATTTATTTCAAGACTTGGAATAATTTTGGTGAGAGAAATTAACTTGTTCTTGAGGTTATACAGGTATGTGAGGCTAATGACTATGAAAAAAATATTACATCATTCAAAATCGTACCTTCTACATGGACTTCAGTTTATTATCATTGAAACACTTATCATATGTATTTAAAGAAAGAATAGCACCCTTGAGTTTAAAGACTCCAGGCACTAATTGGAGAATCAGTGATTCGTCAGCATGAACTTGCTGGTCAAATCTGATGGAAGATTGATCGTTGATTGCTGTTTCTGCAACTCGAATAGAATGATCATCAATCAAACCCACACTGATTGCCAATCAAACTCCGGTCAAATTTGGTTTGGCTTTTCTGTAACCGGGCATAAGTGATAGCCAAAGGTGTACCAGTATTAGCTATTGCAGTCTGAGGATAAAAAGATAGAGTTTGAGGGATGTTCCACCATTCAACACATTGTAAAATACATTAAATTATAAGAAGACCGGTATCGACTCCCTTGGAGTCATCATTAGTTCCTGTTGAAAATTAATTCAGGGGGAATCTGACAACAATCATCGTAATAAGAAAAAATGAAATGAAATGGCGTATGGTTTTTAGGGCCGGGAGTGTTCGAGGACAAGTTCGGCTCGCCAGGTGCAGGTCTTTCGATTTGACACGCGTAGGTGACCTGCGCGTCGTGATGAGGATGAAATGATGATGAAGACGACAAATACATCCAGCCCCCGTGCCAGCGAAATTAACCAATTAAGGTTAAAATTCCCGACCCTGCCGGGAATCGAACCCGGGACCCCTGTGACCAAAGGCCAGCACGCTCACCATTTAGCCATGGAGCCGAACGTAATAAGAAAATTTAAAGGTGATAGTCTGGAAAAACATGAATGGGTTGCAAGACATTACTTTGAAATGCAACGCATGCATGGCAAGCAGCACTTGGAACTTAATATGGTCCTAGTTCTGACCTAAACTGTCCTATGTTCATGGAACACGTAACACTGGAAACACATGCACTGTTGAACACGTGACACGGACACTTATAACGATTGAAACCTTGGCTCTTTAAGAGCGTTCCTGGATTTGACAGTTCTGTTTCTATCTTTAAAAACTGGATAAAATACACACACCTTGAAACATATGTACAAATACATGGTTCTGGTCTAGACTGTTGCGCGTTCATAGACACGGAGATACTGGAATTTCTTGCACTGGTTGAAAACACACTTACGATATGAGACACTTACAACGATATGAAACAATTGGCATTTCAAGTATGTTCCTGGGCTTGATAGTTTTGCCTCCAACTGATTAAACTAGATGAAACATAAATGCATTAAATGTACAAAGACAAACCGCTTGGCATCTAAAAGTTCTAGGTTTGGTTTCAAAAAAATGGTCATGTGTTCATAGAATTAGAATAGAACCGTTGGTCCTGCTACAATCTATTGGAAACAAATGCACTATCGTAGTTGAGAATATACACATTGATTGAAAGTTTATGTACAGATATGAAACACATGGCACTTTAACGTTCTTGGATATGAGTAAAAATGCTGTCGTGTGTCCGTGCAACTCGGCACAGACCCGTCAAGCGGTCTTGCTACACTCAACTCAACAAAAACAAAACTTGCTAACCATTATGACCACACAATCACAAGGAATGTTTGGTAATCAGCTGAAATTATACATTGGCTTGAGATGCTTAGTATTACAGAAATGTCTTGGGTCTAATTTAGAATTATTACCGTGTGTTTGTGGAACACGGAACTTGATTGTCGGCCCTGATTTAAACAACCTGATAATGTAAGACATAGTTGAAATGAGAATATGTTTGACATTGAAAATATTTAGAACTTGCTGGTTTAGTTTATATGTCCCTGCAAAGTTGGTAGAAGAGCTGGGGGAACATCCTTCATTATGGATCACTTGCTGATGCAGTTGTAACCGTCGTCGACTATTGTGATGGTATGGCCTTGGCTTATGAACGCGTGCATTGAAGGTGTCTGAGGAAAAAGAACGAAAGAATGAGAAACTGTTGTGTGTTTTAAATGCTATTACAGTAGTATTACTTACTCGCTCTGTACCCGCTCGCGCTGACCCGCTGTTAAGAGAGTGGGTTGCGATCTGTTAGGTAAGTGCTAGTCATAGAAATCTCGCTTTTGTTGACCTGAGTGTCTATGCTGGCCCTATGAACCCAGGTTGGTGGCTTTGATTCCGACTCACTCCAGTGGTATTTGAAAGTGATCAAAGACACCAGTCTCATGCTGAGACACTTCAAAAGAACTTCTCTCCTCCGGGGCATAATTCCGGCACCTTGGCTTCTCCGAAAACCTAAAAAGTAGTGAGACGTAAAACTGTTATTGTTATTATTATTATTATTATTATTATTATTATTATTATTATTATTATTATTATTATTATTGTTGTTGTTGTTGTTGTTGTTGTTGTTGTTGTTGTTAAATTCGGAACAAAGCTGGGAATCGAAACCGGACCAAACGAGTGAGAAACTACTATCATAGATGACTACCAGAGAATACCACAAATGAACTATAAATCCCGCGCAGTTTCCCCGCAAATTCGTGCTGGAAATGTTCAAAGCAAATTCCTCCTCACCATTATTTGTTACATATCAGCGTACTGTCTGGCTTCGTGAATGAAGATTCTCGCTGGTTGAATGTTCAGTAGGTGCATTAAGACAACCAAACCGACAAACCAGGCAATCTTGATGCTAGTTCACTACTGCCATGGCAATAGGGGTGCGGTGGATGAAGGGTGGGTTAAGTTTCCAAAGCTGTCATCTGTGTTTCTGCGAGGCAAATTACACCCCCTCTTGCCTGTGACATCCTATCCCCCTCTCTCTCCCCCTTATTCCCCACGGAGACTCCAAACAACTTGACACCCCTCCGCTAACACTACCGTCATAGAGCAGAACCATCCTTCCCCGCACAAAACAACGTGACGTTCAATGAAGTTATGCCGTAATAGTCTAAAAAGGTAAACTATTGAAAGGGGTTCCAGCCACCACGCGCTTGCCTGCCTTTCAGATCTTCACTGAATACAAGTCAAGAGGTGATGAAATACAGCCCATTATTTAAGACTACTTTTACTCATCCATTAAATTCCTCGCTGCTCCGAGGAGGGAGAACACTCGTATCAATAGGACGAAACTTGGGAGACTCAGATTCTGCTAATATATTGTCGAGCTATCCTTAATGTAATTTACAAAGGAGTTAACTGAAGGGTTGGGTGGTAGCAGAATATATATCCCAAGTTATGTATGTCTCTTACGAGCAAGTTTACAAACGAAGACCAGGTTCTCCTTCCACTACCAAACGTCAAAACACGGAGGCCAAGTTTCATTCAGCACGGAATAGAAATTACCATCACTGCTTGATGCAAGTTTTAAACCTCCGATTCAGTGTTGCCAACTTGGCGGATTTACCGCTAAATTTGGCGGAATTAGCTGTCGGCGGAGAAATATATCATTTAGCGGACAGCGGATTTTTTGGCGGAATTCTAGATTTATCATAGCGGAATTTAGTGTTTTATCAATTTTAAGTTAAAAAAAATTGTACTCCAGTCTGTCTCGGAGCTATTCCGTATTTCTTATCAGGAGCTAGTAATCACATGAGGAAAACATGTTATTTGGATTTGATGTTATGAGATCATGGTATCATAAATTTGTAATGAGTGGGGAAAGGGTACTTATCTCTTAGTTGACGAATGACGACAGGTAATGAAACTGTGGGAGAGTAGCATTTATATTTATGCTATGAAGGAAGACCGTTTATGAACATATCCTGTTCTGTGTGTGGCTCTTGACGTAGGGGATTCACCTAGTTTGCACCCGGCACTAAAACGCCTGCAAGTTTTAGCTCGCCAGCTCGCAGGCAGGGGGTTAATCCCAGTGAAACTCATAGATTAGGTGAGTGCAGACATTTACTTTTATTATTATTATTATTATTATTATTATTATTATTATTATTATTCCTCATTTTATTGCTAATTATTTGAGATCGGATTTCTTGGCGGAATTTTAGCGGATTTTCAGTAGTATTTAGCGGATCTTGAAAATATAAGTTGGCAACACTGCTCCGTTGTTCATCGTTTCTTTCACTTCGCTTAAATAACTGTGGATGACAGTTTTCCCAGCGCGAATAAAAGTATATGATGAGGAGGGAATATTTTTATTTGTTACGACAGGTTTTTCAGTCTGTCGAAACATGTTCATGAATAAATTTTTTTACAAAATACACGAAAAATAAAACATATGGTCACAGAATTGTAACTGAAAACGAAAAAAAAGGACAGAATGGCATGTTTCGCTCTAAAGAACGTCATCAGATTTTATAAAATCACACTGGAAAAAATTCGAATATCAATATTTATGTTATTCTGCTATAATCCTTAAATATTTTAAATTTGGAACTTATCTTAATGAAGTCCTCACTTCTCTCCACTCTAGCGTAGGATCTGATGGTGTTCTTTCAAGAGCGAAACATGTCATTCTGTTCTTCATTAGTTTCTATTTAATGCCTGCTGTTCACGGTAAAATTTTCTGTCAAATTTATTGTACAATAATTTAATTTTATAAAATTTCTGTTGCTCACTGTCAAATTCAAGTTTTATAAAACCTTTGATAAAACATTTCATAAAATAGGACATGTTCTATTCCGTTAAATTAATTTTACGGAACGAACCAATGAGCGAAATTGACATCACGTTGATGCTTGCGCTACGTCGTGAGAAGATTGTGAAGCTCGATTGTAAACAAACACTTCTTTCTAAAATGGCAGGATCCGGTTGGACTAAGGAAGCTGTTAGTGTTTTACTGGACGAATACCAGAAATATCCTTGTTTGTACGAAGTTAAAACGCCACTTTACCACAACAGAAATGCAAGAAGAGGAGCAGAAAAAAAAACAATCACCGAATTCCTATATGAATGCTGGTCTTCTAACCTCAACTAATTTTCGACCAAGGCCAGCAATTCTCTACCTTCTTCTCTTCTTTTGATCCAATCCCGAGCCCAGCACTTCCTGGCATTTCTTTTCTTCCTTTTTACCACTGTACAACATACAATTGCAGCTAAAGCAGCAAGTTGAACAGCTGATTCTTGGTTTAAAAGTGTATCAATAGATGGCAGCACATACACATCTTAGTTCAGAAGTGAGTTCATAGATAGCCATTCTGATGCTTCGACGGATTTTATAAAATAATTTTACCATGAGCAACACAACTTGTTTTCACCAAATTTTTTTAAAATTAATTGTATAACAAATTTTACGTAACATTTTACCGTCAGCAATAGGCATAAGGTATAATTCTGTTATCGTATGTTTTCTTTCTCGGGTAGCTTATAAATTAGTTTGAACAAACTGAAGAACCTAACAGTTATCAGTAACTTAGTTGAAACTGGAATGAAATGGCTTAAAATGTCACTGGAGGAGAAGCAGCAATGTTTCAGGACAACACTTTGATAACAAGGTAAACACAAGAATACAATTGCAGAGTACAATATTCTCCTTGGTAGCATGTCCTCCTCCATTCGTATCACATGACACCATCGCTGAAGCCAGTTTGTACTTTGTTAAGAAATGTTGACGTATGGGATTTAAATAGGGCCTAAAATTGTCCTATTTAAAAAAAATATCCTTGATTTAACAGCTCCACGATTGTTGGCATAGAATACGTGTATAGTTTCCGAACAAGAATTGAATCAGTGAGCATTAGAAAACCATTACAGTTTAAAAATCGAAATTATTTATAGAAAACCCACATGTCTTCAGTGTTCAGTATTTAATTATAAGGAGGAAGGATCAGTGCATCCAACAACAAGAGTTTGGCCTCGGCATGACGTCATAGGATGATACAATAGCGGTGCCATCTTGAGGTACTAAAATTGACATACCCTGCGGCTAACAGTTACAGTAGATCTGAATTCCGGCGTGGTAGCGCGTCATGTGAGGGGTTATTTGATTTGTCTCTTCAGATAACTGTGGTACGAAGAAGTGCGAAACATTTCTTTCTTTCTCAAAATGTCATGACATATGGACAATAAATGGTTTCAACGTTATTGGGGAGAACACGTTATAGAGGACAGAAAGGTTTGTTAGAATTCCAAAAAGATAAGATCATGAATATCGAGTGTCAAGAGGCTCACCGGGAGCGTCTCGAAGTGAAAGTGGCCGAACGTCGTGAGGATACTTCCACGATACTGGAGTCTCAGTGGTGGAAAATGAGATGTGGATACTGAAAATAAAGGTCTGGCTTTTTACCTTTTCATTAAAGCATATCTTTGCCTTTTATGATCGCAAATTAGTCTTTTTAGGTTTTGAAAATTACTTTAGCGAATTATATACATTTTATGCACTTTTACGACATACTTAGACAAAATAATTAAGACGATTTGCATCATGACATAATCATGCTAATATTTTGTTGCATTTTTCAAAATGTATGTAGAGAGTTAAATATATTTATGAAGCTGCTGCTATTCATAAGCAAATAAAGTCCTAGGAGCAAAAATTCAACGTACTTTATTTATATTTACTTATTTGCTTTTGGCAGGCTTCGCAAAAAAAAAAAAAAAAAGTTTTGCGATCGGTGGTGATATTTATCGAGCGACTTGGCTATGCGGTTTGGGTCACATAGCTGTCAGTTTGCATTCGGGAGAGAGTGAGTTTGTTTGCTATTTGCTTTACGTCGCACCGACACAGATGTCTTACGGCGACGATGGGACAGGGAAGGCCTAGGAATGGGAAGGAATCGGCCGTGGCCTTAATTAATGTACAGCCCCAGCATTTCCCTGGTGTAAAAATGGGAAACAACGGAAAACCATCTTCAGGGCTGCCGACAGTGGGGTTCGAACCCACTATCTCCCGATTACTTTTTTTTTTTTTTTTGCTATTTGCTTAACGTCGCACCGACACAGATATGTCTTATGGCGACGATGGGATAGGAAAGGTCTAGGATGTGGAAGCAAGCGGCCGTGGCCTTAATTAAGGTACAGTCCCAGCATTTGCCTGGTGTGAAAATGGGAAACCACGGAAAACCATCTTCAGGGCTGCCGACAGTGGGGCTCGAACCCACTATCTCCCGATTACTGGATACTGGCCGCACTTAAACGACTGCAGCTATCGAGCTCGGTCTCCCGATTACTGGATACTGGCCGCACTTAAGCGACTGCAGCTATCGAGCTCGGTAGAGAGTGGGTTCATCCCCATCCTAGTGAGTTATTTGAAGAGACAAATCAAATAACCCCTCACATGACGCGCTACCACGCCGGAATTCAGAGCTACTTTCACTGTTAGTCGCAGGGTATGGCAATTTTAGAACCTCAAGATGGCACCGCTGTTGTATCATCCTATGACTTCATACCCTGTCTGTATCGGTACGTCGTAAAGCAAATAGTAAACCACAAGTAGTGGAATTAGCGTCTTCTCCAAAACATTGCCGTATCAGAATCTGTTTTGAAGATATATTTTGACATCCCGAGTGTGTCACTATAAGATTCGCACTCACTGTCTGAACTGAATAGGGCACATCGCATCACAAATCAACTTAGGTATACACGAGAAGAATATTACTAGCCAACCCCCACAAGTGAAATATGCTTTTCATTACGGTATCTTGTTGGTAGAAGCACGGTAAGTGGTCTACCCTGTCCCATTATCTCTTCAGAGAGTGCCGCATTCCACTTCTTCGTATTCTGTCGCCAGACTCCAAGAAGGTTGCGAAAAGTTCAATACCTTTCGTGTAATATGTGCAGTCGAAATAACAGATAGCCTCACACGCAATATGGAAAAGATAATTGGAATTTACTTAACGGATTTTGAAAAGGGCCGTTTTACCATTTTTAAGGTGAAGTATCATGTAGCCCTTCTTAGGTTCAATAAAGTATGTCACATTAGAAACTCATGGGCATAAAACATACAAGTATATTGACATTTTCTAATTAAGGTGTAAGGAAAAATCTAGTTTAAAACTTTAGAATTCATACCCTACTGTTGATGACGATGAAGGCGATCCGGTACGCCCATCTAAGCTCCTACGACTGTGCGTGATGCAAATATAGATGTAACATTCGTCCATGACCTCTTGTCCTGAGTAATAACTTCTGAAATGTTATAATTGAGAAGCATCTGCATTAATGGTATATGATTTAATCACTAGTGAATACATTTGATTTTTAAATTTTGAAAAATCTAGCCACCTTCCTCAAGGATTGAAGCAAAACAAGAAAAAATTAAGACATTTCTTTGGAATTTTTATATTAAAAGTCTGAAACAAGTGCCGCTTTACGTGCCACGGAAAGGTTGGAAGTTCCATATGTTCATGGAAATAAAGTGTAGGACTATCTATCATATATGATTCATGGGGATTGAAGAGGATGATAATGTATTGACGTCGATATCTTACCATTATGTGTGTTGCTTCTCGTATCACAGATTCGTTGTACATCAACTTTGTCTTGAAGATGTGAAGATTTATTTAGAGTTAAGAATTATCATGTCAGCTACAACATCTCAAACCCATCCTGAGTACACTCTGGTCCAAAAAAATATCCCCACTACGTATACTGGCCCAATATTTCAATTTCAACCTCATTTTCTAACAGACTTGCATTGGTACCAGCATTTTCGTGCTATCAGTTTATTTCCTATGAAGTTAAGACACTCTTCAAGTGGTATTTGTTATTAAAAGCTCAGTTTTGATAGGTTAATTGGAGTAATGTGAATGATAGAACAACGTGATAAGATTTATCTTGATATTGGTCATATACTCGGTACCAGCTTCCGAGGCACATTCAAATACGGCGCCTAGGAGACATTACAATATTTGGTCACAAGATGGCACACACATGCCTGAAGTTCACAAAATTCTCGCCATATACCCCTAGTTGTACTTCTGTCTGACTTCTTATCAGTTGTTCTTCAGTAAGCTGAATTGTAAAAAAAGAAGCCAATTTGGTAAGTTTTTAGAGAGTTATTGTTCTGTTTCTCAACAGATAGAATTGTTTTCCCATAGCTTACTGGATTTTGAGAGATTTTAAGATTGCTATTTGATTTTTTTAGGTTATGGGGAGGAAGAAAGACCTATCTCCAAGGAAGCATGGCATGATTCTTGCATTCAGTTCCCAAGGAATATCCAACAGGGAAATTGCTAGGAAGTTATTGATTGACCATAAAACAGTGAGTAATGTTTTAAAGAAACAAAAGGAGACAGGGATGACAAGTTTGAGGCATAAATGTGGTCGCCAGAAGAATGCCAGCCCAAGATTGTGCCGGGCGCTGAAAGCAATAGCGAAACAAGGACGAATATTGAATTCCAGGCAGCTTTCATGCAAGTTGCAACATTATCTAGGTCATTCCGTTTCACACCAAACAGTGTTAAGACGTCTCTCAGATATGAACATAAAAAAGAAAAAGCCTGCAAAGAAGCCACTCCTGACAAAAAAGCATATCCAGGACAGAAATTTTTTTGTTGAGTGGTATGAAAATTGGACAACTGAGGAATGGTGTAGAGTGAATTTTTCAGACAAAAAAAAATTTAATCTGTTCGGTAATGATTGTGGTGTAAAACTGTGGATGGAGCCCAGAGAGAAGTTAAAGAAGGAATGTGTTGTGGAAACTAAGAAATTTAGTGAAAGTGTTATGCTGTGGGGAGCAATAACTTCCAAAGGTGTGGGAAGAATTAAAGTTTGCACGCGTTCAATCAATGGAATGGCATACTGTGACATCATTAAGAAGGAAGTTTTGAATACTGCTAGGGACCATTTTAGTGGTGCAAACCTAGGACCGTTCATTTTCCAAGACAACAATGCCAGTTGTCACCGATCCAGGGTTGTCCAGCAATGTTTCTCAGATCTCGGCATTCAGCGATTATGGTGGGCCCCAAATTCACCCGATATGAACCCCATTGAGAATGTATGGGCTATTATGTCAGCAAAACTCAGGAAACATTGTTACACTACCAGAAAAGAATTAATTGAAAAAATTGTTGAAGTGTGGTATCATGAAATTGAGCCTGCTACTTGCGAAAAACTTGTTCAGTCAATGCCACAAAGAGTACAAGCCCTCAAAAAGGCTAAAGGTGGTCACACAAAGTACTAAAGCATGTCACATATATTGTATAAACCCTGTATATTGCTATTCTGAAATAAAGCATTCAAATTCTTTCTCAATACTCTCTTAAAATATGTTTTTCCTTAAAACATGCAGGTGGGGATATTTTTTTGGACCAGAGTGTAGTTCTTTTATTTCAGAAGTATCTACAATGCCGTACATATTCTACGTCAAAGCTTGCCCGTTCGATTTTCTCTTTAAAAAGTTGTATTTTGTCAAGACCCTTGGTATTATATTAAGAGCAATTCTCTGCAAATATTGTTCGTTTTGTGGAGAGTATTTCAGCACCCACGTGTGATGGACAGCAGTCGACCAATCACCAGTGGTTAGCTGTCATGCTGCCACTGTAGCCTGCCATGTTAGCGGGGCGACATGATGAGTGTCCCTCCATCGCCCATCTTCTTTGTGAAGTGACACTTCATGGGACTTGCACCGCACCCGCTTCGACCTGATTGGTCTCCACAAATTAAACCCTCTCTGCGCTTCAATACTGAACTTGATTGGCGTTGTAATATCCTAATGTATACAGATTACGACCGGTATTACGCGTTCAATAACACTGTTTTAAACACGAGATAAGACTAAATAGATGCTAAGCTAACGAACACAGTATCTGTTGCTACTATACTGTATAATGTAGGTTATTCGAAGGAACTAATTATTCATCGGTAAGTCGGTAGTTCATGTTTTTGATTAGGTTAGTTTTCTTCACCCTATTCCGGATACATTTGCTCGAACTTTTATTCCCAAGGTAGATTTTCTAATTCAGAGTACTGAATTTTCATGCTTGCAATAACTCACCTGGTCCCTCGGTATGTCAGCTTGGAAGGGTCGATTGACAACCACTTAGCCTTAACATACAGAAGTAATCACTACCAGCATATCACATTAATGGGGTATTGCTGAGTTAGATTACTTGTGATATGGCATTTTAACTTGAACACTTGGCTTATATGCAGTGAATGCAAATGTTCGACCTAATAGCTGAAGAGTTGCCATTGATGCTTTCACGGCCTGTACTTACAGACATGATATAGGGCTTTTGGGCTTATGCCGTGTCAAGAAAATAAGGTGAAATTCTTTACGTTTCGCAGAGACCATTTCTCTGCGTCATCAGAAGAAAATCTCGACTGTCCACGAGAAAGGCTTCTCTAACAAGAGTTCTGTTGCATTCCTCCCAACGCTGTTTTACTGTTACCCAACCAATTGTCAGAATCTTTAAATAGTCGTTGCTCCTGAGGAAACCGCTATGTGAAATATTTCAACTTAACACTTTGGCCGGTAAGGTTCTGTCATCTACAGTGGAGTTCAATATTGTGCGAGAAATTTCAACGCTCTCTGAATGGTATATGTACTGCGGGTCAGTACTTCTCCCACTGTATTTTTCGCAGGCGCAACGACGATATAAGTTTCTCCTCAGCCGTTGGAGATGATTGAAATTGTGGAACTTAATTTACAATAACCAGTTGAGTTTTCTAAAACAAGTTTCTTTCTCATATGCTGATGGTCATTGTTTCCAAACAGTAACAGCCTGAAGGAAGTGAACAGTTATGTAATGGTTAGAATTCATGGTTTGAAGTGAAGGTCCTGGCAGGTTATTAATCAGTGATCTACTTGTCACTATCCAACTTATTCACGATAGAGACTAAAAACCAAACTCGTTTTTTACATGTCTACTTATAATTATTCATGATATTTTCATGAAAAAATTCGAAGGGGGCTGTGTTCGGGTCACGGCCGCATATTTTGGCCTAAATTGCATACTGCGTAATAGATATCGCCGAAACTGAGTATCTCGTTAGAATGGGTTTCAATGCCATCGCTGACGTCTTATTTCTAAAAATATAAACAAACTTACACATCTTTAAGACCACGAACTTCAAATATCAAATCATTTTCCACCACTGGGTTAGGGCTGCCATCATTTTACAGTGAAAATTAGGGATCGAAGAGGAAGCCTACAAGATAAACATTTCAAATAGTGTTTTCTACAAAGAACAGTAGGAATATATTTAAAATGTACATGCATGTTATATTTTACATTATTGATTGTATTTATTTACAGACTTTGCATCTTTTAGCAAAGATTAATTCGATTTTACATATGTAAAGAATTCTCTACAATTAAATAAACAGAAGGTGGGCTAGATTCTGTTTGTATTGCCTTTCATTGATATACATTGATTCAAAATATCCTTTGCATTACAAAATTCATCATGCAATCTTCATCTACGTCATCTATCTGAACCTAGTCAATTATTTCTTGAAGACGCTTAAATTTTAGCTTGGAACTTAGGAAAAAAAGTCATCCAAGACTCTATAGGCATTGGAAATTGATCTTCATATTTGAAATTCATGACTAAATATGTTATCAGTGACACATACAATTTCATAAGATTATCTTCAATGAACGGAAAACACACAGGTTTCTGGTTTTTTCCTCGGGGGTTATTTCACCCTATCTTCATCGCAACTCATATTAAAATCACAAACTCCGAATCTCACCAGAACAATTCTCACGTCCTCTAGCTTAGCGTAACGTGGTCCTTCCTCCAGTCTCCGAATCGCCGTCTGGCAGAGCAGACTCGTAACGTAACACGCTATTGCTGGTTTACTTGTTCACGTGTTCACCAAAAGACCAGAGATTGTTGGGAAAACCGTGGCGTGTCAGGCAAAATAAATTATTTTAACTACCATTGAAAAAAGTTAGAAAAATACGGGATGCATTTGAAATAATTCGCGACACGGGATCTGACAAAAACAAAATACCCAAAATACGGTAATTTCCGGGAAATACTGGATTGTTGGCAACCAAACACTGGTATGTAGATGTGCTCGGCTGGGTTCCAGTGCCGCGGACCTCCCCTCACAACGCTCGGCTGTCTGAATTTTGAGACACTCCTCATAAGCCTTCTGATTCTCGACATTGATGATTTTCTGAATTGTCCCAAGCCGTTCTATTCTCTCGAATGGATTTTTGGTCATTTTGAAGCCAGTTATTGTCCATTTTAAGGAATAAGGGACATTTTCACAATCCTCCCTCCACAAATGTTCTTTATTTGCATCTTTTGTTTTTGCCATATACGATTACAAACCCTGAGACGAATCAAATAACATCTGACTCTCCGGAGTCCAAACCTACTCTAATTGTTAGCCGCGTGTGGCATGCCGATTTTAGTACCACATCACATCACTCGATGACGTCATACCGAGGACAGACACTTGTTTCTAGATATATTGGCCTTTTCTATTTTAAATGAGATATTGGGTACTGTCTTCGCACATCTTGTTTATACAGTATTTCGATTTTAAAACATTCTTGTTTTTGCAGCACTCGCCGGTTTAAATACAGTACATTCCGAAACTACCGACACGTATTTTACGTGAAAAAATCCTAGGCGACAGTGTTCCGAAACCGTGGAAACTCTTAAAATGTAGTATTCTGTACAACTGATTGACACGTTTATTACATTGATCTCAGTTGATGTCTTGTACGTGTGAGTTCTTCGGGAAATCCATCAGATATAATCCCACATGTCAAATAACACGTGTGTGTGTCCAACTCTTGTCTTGTTTCTCAATGGGGTCGGGTATGAGATGAATCCTTGTAGTGATTTTTACGACCGCACGCCCTTCTTGACGTCAGCGTCATCAGAGCAATGAATGAAGTGAAATGAATAGTGAAGTGTACTATCGTAGGAAGGGAGAGGGTGAATCCCGGCGCCGGTGCATGGCCTACTCCTGTCGAATAAAACCAGATGTCTGCTAAAGGCTTAACGTTTCTATCCCAGATCACCATCAAAAGCGTCATATCCCCTTACTTCATATAGAAACTGCGGAGTGGTTTGGAATTTAACCCAGACTTTTGGCACGCAATCTAGTGATCAGAAATTGTATATCACCACCTCTCTTACCCCCCTGCCCACATCGTGTTGGTGATTTGTTTTCGACTAAGGGAGTCGAACTGGTGAATCAAGATGTCAAACCATATGAACTTGACACCTTATCGATCATGCTTACCAAGCGGGTAAGAACAATAACACACGTGTTATAACTACATGCAGGCTTGAAATGTTTCTTGTAATGTGATGTCTAATCCACAGACTTTGTGTAGCTGTATTCTTTGATAAATTACCTGTAATTACCGTGGAAGCATCGCTTTGTCTTGTGCTCGGAACGCACGAATTGACGCTTCGTGCTCTGTGTGTCAACTAAACCATCATTAGCTGCGTGGCTTGGTCTGCAAAGTGAGTAAGGTCTGTCCTTGTCCAGCCGTACAGTTGATAACGTTGTGTCGCGTGAATGGATCTTTGGCAGCTGCCTACATACCTTAAAGAATCAGTTCAAAAGTACTCACCTGGTTCAACTTACAAAGTGCACAACTTGAACTGACGTTCTCCTGTCTGTCAGATCATCAAACTGAAGACTTGTTAGATCCTCATGTAGAACCACCTGCAATTATCCGTCGCACAAATAAGGCATACTATAGATAACTCAATATTAAGAAAACAGTATTACTCTTATGACAACAAGGTTGCCATATCGAACGACTCTACAGAACAGCATCTCGGGGATACGTCTGCATATAAAAATTGGACTTGTTTTTGATAAACAGGCGAGCATTAAATTTGCCTAGTTCCTTTGTGAAAATTAACATCAAATAAATGTGCCACATTTCACGTACTAGGAGCACAGCTTCAGTAATGCCACGGCCGCCAACTTTCCAGTCCTTGCGTTCCCCAATGTTTGCGTCGCCAAAAACCTTCGATGCTTTAGTGTGACATATATCCACCAGGGAAAAAGAACGGAAGTCTCTTTTGTTGAGAATACTCGTATATTATAAATTATTGTTGATACTGCAGAAGTAATTCCTATGTAATGAATTGGAAATAAACACAGTGCTTAAATATTTTGAGCCGGACTGAGTAGTTCGGACGGTGGATCGCTGGCCTTCTGACCCCAACTTGGCGGGTTCGATTCTGGCTTAGTCCGGTGGTATTTGAAGGTGCTCAAATACACCAGCCTCGTATTGGTAGATTTACTGGCACGTAAAAGAACTCCCGTGGGACAAAATTCTTGCACCTTGGCGTCTCCGAAAACAGTAAAAGTAGTTAGTGGGACGTAAAAACCTAACAACATTATTAATTAAATATTTTGAAGATGCATTTGAAAGCTCTGGGTGTTAAAATAAAATATTTGTGTAAAGCAATGCGTGCAAGGAGGGATTTGGTCCTCGCAACACATTATTAAGCTATCCTTTGTGTGCCTCTTCCGCCGTGTCTATCGGCTTACCACTGGTGGCTTCATTTCGATCAATTCGTTCGGAAAAATCTTTCGTATGTCATTGCTGGTAAAACAGGATAAAGGCTTGTTTGGGGGTGGAACACTTACCACATGTCCACGAAGAAACAGTTGACTGGCCTGCCACAAATTGTTTCAATTTCCCTCGAGACGACGCGACGGAAAGAGTTTCCTTAGTCTCGACGTTCTCTTGGTGAGTTTATTCGTGTTCATCTCCATCTCTTGAAAACATCTACAGTAACGTCCGACTCGGTGGTTGAACGGTCAGCGTACTGGCCTTAGGTTCAGAGGGTCTCGGGTTCGATTCCCGGCCGGGTCGGTGTTTTTAACCTTAATTGGTTAATTCAAATGGCACGGGGCTGGGTTTATGTGTTGTTTTCATCCTCGTCACGACGCGCTGGTCGCCTACGGGAGTCAAATAGAAAGACCTGCACCTGGCGAGCCGAACCCGTCATGGGATATCCTGGCACTAAAAGCCATACGACAATTCATTCAATTCAATCTACAGTAACGGGCACATGTTATGTTCTTCATAAATTTTAGATTTAGATAATAATAATAATAATAATAATAATAATAATAATAATAATAATAATAATAATAATAACAATGTGAGTCCTCCGGAGTGGCCTGGTGCAGGTCCTTCGAGTTGACTCCTTATAGCCGACCTACGTGTCTGTGAGGATGGGGCACTAATTATGAATTCAAATACTGAAGACGTGAGACACACACACACTCTCTCTCTCTCTCTCTCTCTCTCTCTCCCTCTTCAAGCCATTGGAATTAACCAGTGATGGTTAAAAACACCGACCCGGCCGGGAATCTAACCCGGAACCCGTTAGACTAAAGACCAGCACGCTAACCATTTAGCCGTGGAGCCGGGTATAATAATAATAATAATAATAATAATAATAATAATAATAATAATAATAATAATATGCCGGGCTGAGTGACTCCGACTGTTGAGGTGCTGGCCTTCTGACTCCTCCCTGTCAGGTTCGATCCATGCTCGGTTCGCTGGTATTTGAAGATGCTCAAATACGTCAGCCTCGTGTTGGTAGATTTACTGACACGTAAAAGAACTCTTGCGGGACAAAATTTCGACACCTCGGCGTCACCTAAAAAGTAGTTAGTGGGACGTAAGAACCAGTAATATTAATTAATTCAACCACTAATAGGTATAAAATTCGTAAAGTTATCGATGGCTGTATGTCAATAAATAATAAGTTTGCGTGCAGGTATCCCCCAACCCGAAAGATTGTATAAGTATTTCGTGATAAAAAATCACGGGGTATTTCACAAAAAATGTAGTAACTTCGAATAAATAGGAGTCATTTTCGCTATTCTAAATAATTCGTACTTTTGTTTTCATTTAATCTATTTTAGGGAAACAGTCGTGAGTAGTTTGAAAATGGATGTAATGGTGGGGTCGGCATACATGAGAAATTCTAAAAGACCAGAAGGTCTAGGAAGATGGAAATTCGCACGCAGGTAGCCCGTAACCTGTTACGTCACAGGGATACTTGGTGACCAAAAGTTCTCACGGGCATCCCAACAAAGAGAGTGTGGCATTGTCTCTGGCTCTTCTCTAAGGCAGCCGTGGTTCGAATCGCTGCCATTGCCGATGGTAGTTTTGAAATTAAAAATCACGTCTTTGTGGATAGGAATTACTTGTTCGTTTTGCGACTATGTTAACTATATCAGCAAACACATAAAGCTACAAACTTGCTTTTAGTATGAGCTGTTATTACCTGTATAGAAAGCGTTAAATGAAATTCATATTTGGGTATAGAATTTTCGAATGCCTTTGTTGGTCTCTGAAGTGGGAAATTAGCTACGGATTTACAATATTGCAGACCTTCATTTACAGATTAACTGCTGCTAAACGGTACGTCATACTGACAAAAGGATTGTACCATAAGACGCCAGATTAGCGGCCTAAATGGCTGATCCTAAGATATATCATGTATTCATGGGTGAGATTGAGTTAGAAACGTTGAATTTTTGTAAGATTATCTCACATTGCATTACATTTCGGATAATTATGTGACAGCTACATACATAGCATTTGGCTCACATATGGCTACTGGATGGGCCAATTTTCGTGTAGAGTTTGATGATTCTGTCTTTCCTGTAAGTGATTGAAAGTATGAATTAGCATGTGAGAAGTCCAACCTTACTTAACATCGAGAAATAGAGAAAAATTAAAAGTAAAAGGGATACAGATACGACAAAAAGTCATAAGACCAAGGTTGTAGATCTCTCCAAATTGAACGGAGATTTTTAGTATGCTGGTGGTTTGTGACGGAAATGTACTTCTAATTTATTGTATAATCAGTTTGAATACTTCCTTTCGTAAAATTTATTATCGTTATAAGACAAGATGCGAATATAATTGCTATGTATATATTCTTCGCTCACATAAATTTCGATACGGCATATCGGTGAGAGAAATACAGTCGAGCGATGCAAGCAATATACGTCAACATTGGTATTTAAATCTCGGACTTTTATTATTTCAAGATCAATCCTCACAGTCGGCATTTTCACCCTGTGGTTTGCCTCAAGTTTAGATGAAAGGAAATGCATGCTGTCGTGCTGACTTCACGGTCAAAGGTTCAGTGGATCGTGCTCTGGGGACGCGCTGCAAGAACATTAAGTGGCTCAGTTCCAGGATTTCTCATGTAAGTTAAAGAATACTTCGGAATGGTTCTTCAGAGATTCACTAGCATGAGACTAGTATGATTCCCTAGGGCAGTAATATAACTATCTGAACGTAAGCCTTGTGCGAACAAATTGTTACCGGGCGAGTTGGCCGTGTACAGCTGCGAGCTTGCAATGGGAGATAGTGGGTTCGAACGCTACTGTCGACAGCCCGGAAGATGGTTTTCCGTGGTTTCCCAGTTTCCCACCAGGCAAATGCTGGGGCTGTACCTTAATTAAGGCCACTGCCACTTCCTTCCCACGCTTAACACTTTCCTATCCCATCGTCGCTATAAGATATATCTGTGTCGGTACGACGCAAAGCAAACAATAATAATAATAATAATAATAATAATAATAATAATAATAATAATAATAATAATAATAATAATAATAATAATAATAATAATAAACAAATTGTTTAACCTTCAGGATAGACGGCTGGCTGGTGCGCAGCTTTTACTGTACTTCAGCCTGACCAATATCATAAATGAACGGCTTAATACATATATGCTACAGTACTTAGGCCAGAACAACCTGTTTGCAGGATACTTAAAATTTTCTACTTCGGCCACCACAGAAACAAGTAATAGTGAATACAACCCGCTACATACGGTTGGCGTCAGAAAAGACATCCAGTCGTATGCCTGGGCCTAATCCACATATAGTGCCCACCCGAAGTCATTTGAAAAAGTACACTTGTATCACACTGGAGGGGCTGAAAAGAGAATTTAATATTATGATCAGCGTTACAATGGTTTAAGTGATATTGACTAGTTTCCAAATGGGGAAGTGTTTCAGTCCCAGCCAATGACAAGCGAATAACTGTGCGAGCTTTCTCCATGCAGGGAATTGAGAATATCTTGAAGAGTTTTCTTTTTCAGTACGGTTAGACACTTAGCAGAAATCCAGCTTGTACTTTGACGTAGACGGACTTTTCATTTCCAGAAACTTAATTCATCGGCTGGTATTCATATCGTGGCTGCTTGGATGAGAAAATTCAATGACCTTTAGCGGTGGAGATGTATGAGATAATTACTAGAATGGAATAGAATTCAATTTAATTCTTTGTGGTCTTTATAGGACGCTAATCAGAAAATAAAATGCCCACCCTTTTGCATTAAATTAAAAGTATCCAGCCGAAAATTTTAATTTTGTTTGTCATAAAGTTTCCCTTTGTTTGCTCTGTTACTAAAGAATTATTGGCAACCACCTGAGACTTCCTTGTCTTGCTCCTTGGAAGGGTAGTAACTTGAAATGATTACTTGAAGACTGAATGGGGTGAGCGAGGGTTGTGGTATCTTGTGTTTCTTTTTGAGAATAGGCAGCCATTTCCCTTCCCTGTTCTCTTCAGCCCCTTTGTCAAGGACTATTAAAATCCACCCTCGCGTGTAACATAGAAACAAGAATTGCATGAAGACTATCATTGTGCCACAGAATTGAAATAAAATTGAAGAAAAAGACAGTTTAAATGTAAATTTGTACATAATGTTTGGATGCATTTTAAAATTATTTCTTAGGAAATTGAAATTATAACATTAAAATACCTTCATAGTTATTACAGTTGAAGGGTGTACAATACATACTTTCCTGGTACTGAGTTTTGTTGTAGAATCGTGGCAGTTGTTACTCTCGGTGAAGTTAAAAATAAATTCTACTTGTTCAGCTGGTGGATAAATTGGATATAGGGTTGCCTTGGTAAAAATATATCGAATGGTTGGTACGTTTAAGATTAAGTTCAAGGAGTGGGCAAACCAAACCAAAGCAAAGCAAAGTCATCTCCGTACAGGCAATGAAGGCTCCTGGAGTGGTGGAAGGTAAAGGCTTCCACTATCCGTAACCTTGGCACTTGCTGGGGTACAGTGGTTAGCTCTAAGCCCGGGCGCTTTTGCCCCCAGGAATTAACGTGGTACTCATTTTTGGTGTAGGCTAAGTGAACCTCAGGGCCATGTGCACCTCCGGAAGTAGAAAACTCGTTTCTTAAATTTTAAGACTTCCTGAAGGAAAATCGAAACCACCTCCTTCCGGGTGAACCGAGCATGCCTTTACCGCCTCGACTAGGCAGCCCCTGAATTCTCACCAAGGTGGATATAATCCTAACCCCAACCAGTGCGTGCTGACTTTAAATGAAAAATCACGATCCTGTGGTTGGGATTTCAAGTAAATCTAGAAGCACTGTGGCTTGATCATGTTGTCAACAGTCCCGTGAAGCTAAAAGAAAAATGAAGATATCGGCAGAGGAAGCAGAAACCAATGAAAGGCGTGACATTGAAAGACATCCTAGCCCTAAACCGAACAGGTTAGCTCTGTGCATTGCGGCACGGTCAGTAATGGCTGCTAGCTCTGTGTTCGGGAGAAAGGTTGGTTCGAATCTCCCGTCGGCCATCCTCGAAATGGTTTTCCGTGGTTTCCTCTTTCATCTCTAAGTGATTGCTGGGATTGTGCCTTCACATACAATTACACATACATCCACATACAACACCCTCACACAACAGTGCATGTAGCTCAGCCCCATGGGGTGTACGGGGAGAAGCAGTTCGAGAACTGGTGATCCGAACATGTCTTCCGACATACCCTGAACAAAAACCTATACTGTAAAAAATGTCTAGCCCTACAAATCCCATACCCTCGGTGTTCCAAAAGAATAAAATTTAACTAACGGAATGATTTGACGTGCCAATAAATCTTCAGACACGAGTTGAGCTTATTAGAGCACCTTAGAATACCACCGGACTGAGCTGGGATCAAACTCGGTAACTTGAGCTCAGAAGGCTAGTGCTCGAATGTCTGACCTACTCTACTCAGTTCAGCTGTATATAATAAACAAAATAACGCAATATTGTTGGTTAATTTGGATGATAAAATGAAACTGGAAATATTTCTTTTGGGTCACGTAGCGCGTGAGCTTGCATTCGGGAGGTGGTGGGTTCGAATCCCACCGTCCGCAGCGCTGAAGTTAATTTTCTTTCGTTTCCCATTTTCATACCAGGAAAATACTAATACCATGACCCGAGTGAGTTGGCCGTGCGGTTAGGGTCGCGTAGCCGCGAGCTTGCACTCGGGATATGGTGGGTTCGAATCCTACCATCGGCATCTCTGAAGATGGTTTTCCGTGGTTTCCTATTTTCACACCAAACAAATGCCGGGGCTGTACATTAATAAAGATCACGGCTGGTACCTCCCATATCCTAGTCCTTTTCCATCCTCGCGTCGCCGAAAACATTCGATGTTTTAGTGCGACGTTAAACCAATAGCGAAATCAATCAATCAATCAATCAATCAATCAATCAATCAATCAAAACTGGCCATGGCCGCTACCTTTCCAATTCTAGCCTTTCCCATCACTGCTTCGCCAAAATCTTTTGATGTGTTACTGCTACGTTAAAGTACATTTCGAGGACATTTTTTCTTATTGTGTTTCTCTATTTACTAATTCATGTTTCTACCGGTTTATTTTACTACTCTCATAATGCCCGATGCATCATTTGCTGGTCGTAGTAGCTACTGCTAAAAGTTGACAAGGGCCGTTCTATTGACGACCGAATTTCCTTCTTCTTGCTCTTCTTCTTCCTCTTCTTCTAGCTGTACTGTCTTCTATCGAAGGTTGGCGATCATCATGGATGTTCTAGTCTTTCAGTCGGCAACATGGAAATGCGGCATCGTTCTCATCTCGAACGAGTCCCTCACGTTCTTCAGCCAGGAGATTCTTCTGCGGCCAGGTCTCCGTTGTCCTGAGATCTTCCCCTGCATCACCAACTGTAGGATCCTGTACTTTTCATTCCGCACCACGTGTCCGAATTATTCGAGTTTCTCTTCTTGATGGAAAGGCGTACTTCGGTCTTGTTTAGTCTTTTCATCAGCTCAGTATTTCATACTCTTTCAGTCCACGGAAATTTTCTTCCCAAGTACACAATGGCAGTGCAGTTCACATCAGTGTCATGGATTCGTTGTGCCGGCCAAACGACACCTCGTAATCTGCAGGCCTTCCAGCTGAGCAGCGGTCGCTTTGTAGGTAGTGGCCTTCCTGGGTTGTCACGTCATGTGGTTTGGTTTGATATACCTGAAACCTTTGCATTTCTTGATAGCACCCAAGATGGTGGCTGTCACGATTTATAGTATCCGTTGCTTGATCGTACCACAATCCACGTGTATTAGCGTGCCGAACTTACTTCACTTGCCTTTTCTGCTTGTTTGTTTGCTTTCGGAAATATGGATGGTGAATAAGGTGTCGTATGAAATGAGTAAACTCGTGTCTTTGAGGTGGTGAAGCTCTTTTCAGGCACTCCCAAAATGGAGGTGAGCTGCACGAACCTCTATAACCACGTCCCTCCTGCAATTAATTTCTGGCAGCACCTGATATTGAATCCGCGCCTCTGAGGATGCCAGCTAATAGCACTAACCGTTACATTACGTAAGATGACCGCAAAAGTAACTAATTATATTGAGAATCTACTTGGGTTAACACATAAAAGTGTAAGCATCAAATGGCCGCATGGCTATAAGCATGAAACACGGGGAATGGTTGATTTGGAACCCTTCGTCGGCGGCTCTGTAGATGGTTTTCCATATTTACGCCTCGTTATACCGTAATAATGCGGCCCCAACCGAGCTCGATAGCTGCAGTCGCTTAAGTACGGCCAGTGTCCAGTATTCGGGAGATAGTGGGTTCGAACCCCACTGTCGGCAGCCCCGAAGATGGTTTTCCGTGGTTCCCCATTTTCACAGCAGGCAAATGCTGGGGCTGTACCTTAATTAAGGCCAGGGTCGCTTCCTTCCCAGTCCTAGCCCCTTCCTGTCCCATCGACGCCATAAGTCCTATCTGCGTCAGTGCGACGTAAAGCAACTTGTAAAAATAATCCGGCCCCGCGGTCTGGGAGTAGCGTGCCTGCCTGTTACCCAGAGACCACGAGTTCGATTTCTGGCCAGGTTGGGGATTTTTATCTGGATCTGAGGAGCTGTCTGACGGTGTGATAGTGGTTACGTCTCAAAACTCATGGGCTAAAATTGGTTACAAATAGTATCAAAATTCACGACTACAAACTGGTAGCTAAAGTAAACATACTAATGAGTCTCAAAATTCATGACTCCGGACAGCAGGTGGTTGCGATGACCGCACGAGGAACTCACGCTTCCCTTACGACAGGCAGGGGATACTCTGGATGTTATTATGCCACCCCAACCCATAGGGAAAAATAATGGCTGGTGAATGAAAAAGACCGAGGTGTATTATTATTATTATTATTATTATTATTATTATTATTATTATTATTATTATTATTATTATTATTATTAAAGTATTTTCCTGTTGCCTTAAAGCTAATATAATGCACTTTTTACCCTTGACATAAATATATAATAATGGTGTGTGGCCTCCGGGGAGGTCTGGTGCAGGTCTTTCGAGTTGACACATATAAGTGACCTGCGCATCTGTGAGAATGAGGACCTTCCTAAGATGAAGTCTAATGCAAAAGACGGCACGAAGACCCAGTCCCCGAGCCATAGGAATTGATAATGAAAGTTAAAATCTCCGACCCGACCGGTAATCGAAGCCGGGACCCCCTGGACCCCCTGGACCCCTTAGACCAAAGGCCAGCATGCTAACAATAATTTATGCATGCAGTCGGACAACATAAAATTAAAGTAGGTATATCACCCGCTGCTAGTTAAAAGAGCCGCATTTATTTGAATAAGAAATTTCATTTAAAGATATCAAATTCACTTATTTAGTTTCAACACTTGGTGATGCATTTGGAAAAAAAAAAGGCGTATTCCTATTTTTCGTAAGAGTTCGTCTATTCGCTTATTTCAGTAGATTGTCTATCCGACACACTTAAACCGAAAAAAATATTCATGACGCATCCGATTATTCTGTGCGATATAACTAAATGATCACGGCCTCTGTGGTGTAGTGGTTAGCGTGATTAACTGCCACCCCCAGAGGCCCGGGTTCGATTCCCGGCTCTGCCACGAAATTTGAAAAGTGGTAAGAGGGCTGTAACGGGGTCCACTCTGCTTCTGGAGGTCAAATGAGTACAGGGGGGCTCGATTCCCACCTCAGCCATCCTCCAGGCAAATGCCGGTAAGGTAGCTAACTTAAGGCCGCGGCTGCTTCCTTTCCTCTTCATTAACTATTCCTTACAATCTTCCCATCCCGCTCCTCACAATAACCCTGTACACAATTGCACGTGAGGCCGCCTGGACGAGGTAATGTCCTCCTGCCCAGTTGTATCCACGACCCAGTGTCTCACGCTCCAGGACACTGCCCTTGAGGTGGTAGAGGTGGGATCCTTCGCTGTGTCCGAGGGAAAATCCAACCCTGGACGGTAAACAGATCAAGAAAGAAAGAAATACCTGAATTATATTTGAAACTCCTTCTACTTTGCTATTAGTTTTACGTCGCAAGGACGCAGATAGGTCTTCTGGCGACTATGGGACAGGAAAGGCCTAGGAATGGGAAGGAAGCGGCCGTGGCCTTAATTAAGCTACAGTCCCAGCATTTGCTTAGTGTGATAATGGGAAACCACGGAAAACCATCTTCAGGGCTGCCGACAGTGGGGTTCGAACCCACTATCTTCCGGATGCGAGCTCACAGATGCGCGCTCCTAACCGCACAGCCAACTCGCCCGGTAACTCCTATTATTTAAATTGATTATTTATTCGATTTTTTAAATAATCTGATGGAAGTTATTCGATTAGAATTATTCCATTATCCCATGACTAATAGGCTGGACATTTGTCCATTCAAAGAACTGGCCCTGCTCGTGAGTTTTGATACTGGCCGAGGTAGAGAAACCTGCTCCCTCTTCCTGGAATTCGTGAGTTTTGAGACGACACGGTGATAGCGGCCCCTGTCTAGAAAGTCAAGAATAATGACCGAGAGGATTCGTCGAACCGACCACACGTCACCTCGTAATCTGCAGGCCTTGGGCTGAGCAGCGGTCGCTATAAGCCTTCAGTCATATCAACAACATTACGCTCTGCCGAATTCGAAGTGAGATAGTTTCCTCGTAAGTGCTAAGAATTAAGATTGGATTTTAGAAATAAATTAACATTTTAAGGATACGATAATCTCTTCACAAAATCAATCCCTTTCATTGTTCTGGTGATTTTCTGTTGGCATTACAGATATAAGAATCAAGACTTACATGGTCTCCACGTCCATTCTACAATTGTTCCATGGTGTAATTATTCGATATGTGCAGTCACTCACATGACTGTCCGACTCGTTGGCTGAACGGTCAGCGTACTGGCCTTCGATTCAGAGGGTCCCGGCCGGGTCGGGGATTTTAACCTTAATTGGTTAATTCGTACGGCACGGGTGCTGGGTGTATGTGTTGTCTTCATCATCATTTCATCCTCATCACGACGCGCAGGTCGCCTACGGGAGTCAAATAGAAAGACCTGCACCTGGCGAGACGAACCCGTCCTGGGATATCCCGGCACTAAAAGCCATACGACATTTCATTTCACTCGCATGGCTTGCGATAGTCGATGGTTAGTTTTGAGCGTGTGAGCGCCAAGCCTTGCGGACAATATTGTTAGTTTTTGCACCCCTTATTGAAGAGAAGGCTGTAATGCCCTGTCTTTGCGATTTGGCAGAGGCTTGGCGCTTGTGAGAATTGGTAGCCGCACACGAGTTGAGGGGGAGGAGGGTGTAGTCTTGGTGAACGATGTGGACTATCGCTCGGCGATGCAAAACAAGCCGTTTGTCACTATTATTGTAGAAGAGAAGCGAGAACGGGAGTGTGAAAAAATCTCCTTGTGGACCTCTTGGCAGACTTTCTTGTCATCACAGTACTACCACCCTTCATCTCCAGGCTTACCAACGTTACCGCCAACATCATCTCGAAAGAAAAAAATTAAAAACTGGTGGTCTCCGTGCGCTGTAACGAGCTCATTAAGAATGACTAGCGGGGAGAGCAGAATTTAGCAACCACTTCATATGTTTGCTGTAAATCCTCGTCGTGCCGCACCCCTCTTCCCGCGTCGTGATTAGTTCCAAAGGCGTAATTAAGTTTGTTTTTAAAAGAATGGAACCTTGCGTCATGTAATTTTTACTCCTCGCGAGAGCTGGCCGTCGGCTGACTTGTTCAACTCAGAACAAAGCTACATTTACCTTATAACAGGAACGCCTGTCTTTATTTAGTCTGTATCCCTACTCACACTTATACAAGGTCTATTGTAAACAGTCCCTGAGGATGCAATTAACATAATTAAGATAGATAAATTAAGACTAAACAAATAAACAAGAAACAGTGGCGGAACAGCCCATTGGGGCTTTGGCCTACCAGGTGACTGTTGCTCAACCAGGTGGCCTACAAATATCGGGGTATTGCGTGGTCAGCGTGACGATATCCTCGGCAGTATTGTTCTTTCTTGGCCGCATCCGCTGCCTCTCGTATTAGACAGCTCCTCAGTTGGTGTCACGAGGCTGAGTGAACTCCGTTCCAACATTAGACTCAGAATTGAAATTGCTAGATTGGCCAGGAATCGAACCGGATCCTGTGAATAAGAAGCATACACGCTAGATCTGCACCATTGAATTGCCTTGACAAATTAAGGAGCATTACAAAGTTAAACGAAGCCTTAAAAACATTGTCTCAAAACTTAGGGCATTTAACCCCAATGTTAAAAACATGATAATCAAGTAAGATTTGACATTGTTTGCACGTAACAGGAATTACACATGGCGCAAAAACCCCGAAGGGCCATGGCCTACCAAGCGACCGCTGTCCAGCCCGAAGGCCTGCGGATTGCGAGGTGTCATGTTGTCAGCACGACGAATCCTCTCGGCCTTATTTTTTTACTTTCTGTATCGGGGCCGCTATCTCACCATCAGATAGCTCCTCAAGTTGTAATCACGTAGGCTGACTAACCTGGAACCAGCCCACGCATCCAGGTAAAAATCCCTGAACTATCAGGGAATCGAACCCGTGGTCTCCGGGTAAGGGACCGGCTCACGTAACTTGATATTAAAAAAAATACCAAAGTCACAAATAGATCATTTTATGTTAAAGCGAGTCGTGGATATGAACATAGGTTCAATTTTAACGAAAGGCAAATGTGGCTAGTTTTATTTTCAACATAAATGTAGCAGGTAACTTTGATTAAGAAACTTTGCTTTGTTAGCGCATCTGTAATGTAAGATTGTTTATTGAAATAGATCGTAACCTTATATCAAAACAATATGTGTCCTTCCTTGACAATTGTTTCGCAACGCAAAGTGACCCAGGTTGCTGGAAAGATCTTTTATCGAAGGCTGGTGCATGCTTTAAGATAAAGAGCAGACTCAGTAATATTAACTGTATTTGCACTATTTGGTTACGTAAGTCCAGCAACGAAATCACACGAAAACTGATGTTACATATCAAGGCCAACATGAAAACAAAACTTTGCATGAAAATACACTTAATTGCGAAAACGTAAAATAAAGTGCGCACCGTCAGAAAGCCATTGCTCCTCAGATGAGATAGACGTCAGGAAGGGCATCCGGTCGTAGAAACTCGCTACATACCCGACTCCGTAGAGAAACGAGGCAAAGGTTGGACATACATTATTATAGCTATTTACCGCTATCTTCTTTTTTCATGAATTATTGATCCTAATTATTATTATTATTATCATTATTATTATTATTATTATTATTATTATTATTACTGTTTTACGTCCCACTAAGTACTTTTACAGTGTTCGGAGACACAAAGGTGCCGGAATTTTGTCTTGAAGGAGTTATTTTATATGCCAGTAAATCTACGAACGCGAGGCTGACGTATATGAGCAACTTCAAATTACACCGGACCGAGACAGGAGCGTACCTGTCAAGTTGGGGTCAGAAGGCCAGCGCCTCAGCCCACTGAGCCACTCATTCCGGCCACATTATTATTTATATTACAGGCACCAGGTTCTAAAATATTGACTTTTCTGTGGAATTTGTGTTTCTTTCTCATAATATAAAGGCCATGTTTAAATAAGTATTATGTGTTAACCACCCGTATGTGTAGGGCGCCTGTATGAAGGTAGCACCTCTGGATGATAGGGCGCTGTTTGTATGTGTGTAACCTCGAACGTGTGTTGGCGGAGCTCCATGTGGCTCTGTTCCCACGGTCTAGTGGGACTAGTAAAGGGTTACTGATGCACTGATTTAATCCTGTACGGAGAACGCTACTGTTGTATCTACGTGTACGTGAGACCCGATACTGCTTGTGGGTATTCATGAACATATCGCTTGCTGATTGAAGCGCTCAGGTAAATTCACGCCATTACAAACAGCTGCCCTATTAATGTGTCCAACACTCGGAAAAGGATAATAATCTACAAGGGTACAGTGCTGACAGGGGCAAATATGAAAACGCGGCGAGGCTTTGTTGAACAATTTAATAGCCTTTTGAGTACCAGCCATTGGGATTAGAATTTCAAAACTTTCCGTCATCATACAGTTTTTGTCGGTTTCTCTGGTCCTCCCATGTTATTACATCGCCAATAAAATTATAGAAGTTAAGTAGTTATAACACACTTCTATAATTTTATTGGTGATATAATAACAGTTATCTGTGGATAACATAAAGAAAGGACTATCGAACTGCTCTCATACACTTGGCACCTGGAAATAATCACGCTGTTGATTCCACTAATTTTCTTACAAATAGGTCCTTATGATCGAAAATACACCCTTCATATTCCGTATGTGTGCAAATAATAATAATAATAATAATGATAATAATAATAATAATAATAATAATAATAATAATCGTTTTATGACCCACTAATTACTGGTATGTTTTCGGAGACGGCCGGAGAAAAGCGAGACGAATTTGATGGCAAGAGAGGAGAGGGGGAGAGAAACGGTAGACATTTTAGTTAAAAACACTTAATTTACAGAGTGTTTCAAGAACTCACAGTGAACTAAAGGGGGAATTCAGGATTATATAGAGAAATCAACAGGAGTTTGGGGCACGCATTACATACATATTCGGCCCAACTTTACGGTTGGATGCCCTTCTTGACACCAGCCGTATGTAAATAGATGTATTCACTACTGCGTGTTTCTGTGGTATTAATTGTGTGGTGTGTTTTGTGTACGTGAAGAACTTTGTATTCGGACGAACTCAGAAAGGGGAATTTACCATATGTAGACGAAATTCCCGGGCTGACAGGGATCGAAACCGGCGACCTCTGAGAAGAAGGTCGCTTCGCTGATCGTTCAGCCAAGAAGCCGGACAGGAATCAACTGGAGGACATATCATCATCTTCATCACTTCTTCTTCTTCTAAATCGTTGCACAATATATTTAGTGAAAGGAATTCAAGGTGCGACACCCTTCCAAAAATTTAGCTGTTTTCATGCAGATAGGTCAATACATGTATTTGGAGACATGAAATGAAGCGAAATTAACACAATTTGTTGCATCTTTTGCACCTTTCTTGTGGGATTACTACACGTTGCCTTCTTTTCCCTTCTATTTCATGCTTCAGCACCTTTTGCATCATTTTAATCTGCGTGTTTAAAAGATTAGACAGAATCTATTCTTCTCTGCTTCAACAATTTTCTTGTGCGAAAATGTTGATAAAATCAAATGTTTCATATGCGCAGAAGCCATCAAGCAGGCCCAACAGCAACTCAACAGCAGAGATCTAATCTTGGAACTTTTTGCAGTGCATAGCTACAAGTATTTTGCTGATATGATCTAGAGTTTGGAAGACGTTAACGAGTGTTAGGAAGAACCTTGATGGATTTGCTAAGACCAAATTAAATTTGAAGAACAATCCAGATGTGGAAACCTTTGCAGCTTTGACTGAACTCCCTTTATGAGTGCTGAAAATATATGTTCCATTGGTTTCTTTAGTTGTCGAGTAGAGTTTCTCTCACGGTATAAGATTTTTTTCAATTTGCTTTACGTCGCACCGACACAGATAGATCGCCCCAGCATTTACCTGGTGTGAAAAATGGGAAACCACGGAATACCATCTTCAGGGCTGCCGACATTGGGGTTCGAACCCACTATATCCCGGATGCATGCTCACAGCTACGTGCCCCTAACCGCACGGCCAACTCGCCCTGTATATAAGAATCTACTAAGCTCAAAGCGCCAGCGACTTATTTTCCAAAACATTCAAATGTTGTGTGCAATCCAATATAGGAAGTTGATGAATTATTAGAACCCAGTAGATGAGGTAAGGAATGTTCATGTAATTGGTTTAAACCTTAATAACGTGATTTCATATTTTTTGAACTTTTTTGCATGAATTTTCAGAATCCCCCCCCCCCCACTTTTTCTGGCCATACTTTCCACCTTAAAATACTCTCCCTAATGATATCTATACTGTACTGGAGCAGTAGAAGGCGAAGAAATGTAATGTTCCAGAAAGGGACGTAAGATAGAAGGGCACTGCCCTTCCACCGCACTAACAAGTTTCATTAATCGTGTTATATCGAGCGCCTGGTATTCGTTTCATTATTCTTGTACTGAATTTCTGCGGAGAGGTCTGTTTCTTCTCGCTACTCCAGCTCTTTAATCTCCCTGTTGATTGTCAGATCTGACAACAGGAAGGAAGATGTGTTTGCTGACACCATATGAACCGTGCAGCGAAGCCTGCAATGGAAACTCGTCATGCGTGCGTGATGCTGACCGCCTAGGGGCAGCGGTCTGACGTCCAGGAATGGCAACACCTGCTGTTTGCGTTAACGTTTCCCTGCAGACAAGTAATTACAAGCTCCGAACTTCACAGCAGTCTTGCCTATAAGTTCCATACATCTGAAGTTGTTCTTATGAATCTATTTCTCAAATAGGGATGTACGACTAGACTTGTGGATGATCACATGGATCTGGAAGACAAAACACATATTTACATTTAAAGAAAAGGGTTATAAATCGATGATCAGGATTCTTCAAACTAATAAGATCGTTACGTGTTAATCCCAACTTTAGGAAGGAGCTTGCGTCGTTAAAGGTGGTTCCTCTGGAGCAGCGGTGTTCACGATCGGCATTACGTCCCGCGGGCTCACAGCACTGTTAGCGGGCGGGCAGCCAGGCAGCTAAGCAATGAGCATATGGCATTCAGCCACAGTGACGTAGTTACCTCATAGGCCCTGAAGGTTGCGCGACGGTCTCCCAGTCACTCTCAACCACTGCGGCGATACACGAGTTTGATATGGGGACACAGAATAATTAAAGAAAGAGGGCAGAAGTCCACATCATTTTAAATTTACGTTGTAAGAAATAAGTTATTTATGTTCAGTGCAGTTTATGCATTTTGACCGGATACAATGAAGAGTTAGACCTACAACCTCAAATATTTTTGTAATGTAATGATTTACAATTTACACTAAAATATTTTAAGAGGTGCTTTAAACATATTTAATATAATACCGAGATAAGGTGGATAAGCTGTGGCTTGTGGTTTCTTGGATATAAATTATCTGATAAACTCACGAACAATCCAATGATGCTTACCAGGAATAACTTGTAGGTTATTTTTTGAAGACATTTTGTTCATCTATTTGGTAGATACCAGTGGCGTATACTGAGGGCTACCAAGGCTATCAGTGAAACCCAAACCTCAAATGCGAACGATAGAAATATAAAGCACATTATGATGTAAGCATTTGACACATTGTTCCATTTACAAACCTTGAATGCAAGGAGAAAAACGCAGCACGTATTTCGGCCCTTCCCCTCGACTCACGCACGCGGATTGTTGCTGTATGCCTGATATGCGCGGGGACGGTGGAGGATAGGTGAGCTAGGCTTCCATCCGTCAGATCGCCACTGCTAACTATCAACCATGCGTTCCTCATCGTATATACTTCCTCACCTCATCCTTCTGACTTAATTATATAGATAAGAGTGCTGGTATTTCACTCCCGTTTACTTCTACATCCTTGTAGGAAGACAATGCAAGGCTGCTGTTATAGGAGTAATACAGTCTATAAAAATAATTAGATCTGCTAAAATGAAATGCAATCTTTCAGGTTTATTGTTCTTTTTTGTTGGTTGGAATCGAACCCATTATTATGGATCGGACACCACCACTGATCACACCGGGCGAGTTGGCCGTGCGTGTAGAGGCGCGCGGCTGTGAGCTTGCATCCGGGAGATAGTAGGTTCGAATCCCACTATCGGCAGCCCTGAAGATGGTTTTCCGTGGTTTCCCATTTTCACACCAGGCAAATGCTGGGGCTGTACCGTAATTAAGGCCACGGCCGCTTCCTTCCAACTCCTAGGCCTTTCCTATCCCATCGTCGCCATAAGACCTATCTGTGTCGGTGCGACGTAAAGCCCCTAGCAAAAAAAAAAAAAAACCACTGATCACCTGAGTAAGCCAATTAACCAGTGAACGATGGGTACGACCGCTGTAAAATTAAACGTTTTTATTTTTAATAATAATAATAATAATAATAATAATAATAATAATAATAATAATGGTGCATGACATATCTGTATATTCTTTGTGGTGACCTAATGAGGATAAAATGAATGGCGAAGGCGTCTTAAATACCCAGTCCCCAAGCCAGGAGAAATTCTGAAAATTGAACCGGAGCCATCGGACCAAAGGCAAGCATTCTGTCCATTTAGCCACAAAGCCGCATTTCAATTTTGCTAAATCTTAGGCTACCATCTCCATTGATCAGGTCTTGAGTATTGGCAGTGGCGGAGGCCAGGGCAGTAGCTTGTGAAGCCGCCTTGACAACACAGCAGGCTTCTACGTTTGCTATTGGCTGCAGCTCAAAACGCTTAAGGCTTGACGTTCACTAAACCAACTATCGAAAAGGGGTAACCTAAGTCTAGTGGTAGGCCACATCTTGATCCCAGCATACGCCATTGGTAGCTACATTAACGTTGTTTTGTACTTTGATCTTGGATAGTATATATATTTCCTCACTCATGACGAAACTCTCTCGCCATTTAGCGGCTAGCTATTATCATCAGACGCCTGATAAGTTTTAAATACTATTTTCAGAAATTAATTGAACAGGGAAATTCACACAACATTACTACACAGTGCAAAATCTAGCAGTTAACTTGTTGAATTATGGAAATATATTACGTTTTGCTGAATGAATAACAGTAATTTTATTTTAAATTGAAATTCTGTCATTTTCATCGAAGGAATTGTAAATCGTAGTTTGTAAGCTTAAACCCTGTATCTTTGTAAACTGTAACACAAAAATGATGAAGTGTCAGTTTTCTTTGAATCTATCTTGAAAATATCGGTTTTCTTGCGATTATGGTGTTTTTTTTAATACTGTACCCCAATCAGCATTTCGCTGAGTAGTGGAGGAGATCTTCGCAGTCACAATCGAACGTCAGGTGGTAGTGATTAGAGGAAGTACAAGTAAGCAACCATCCTCTATATAACACTAATCAGAGGAAAAAATGGAAGGAATCTGACAGTTCGAAAAATGAAAATATCGGCCAAAGGAAGACAAGGCCCACGAAGGGTGTGAAAATGAAAGACTCCCTAGGCCTCCATACGTAATACCGTCGGGGTTAGAAAAGAACAAGAGTTGACCAAGGGAAGTCGATAAGGATAGATGAAAGTGAGGAGCCTGGCACAAGTAAGTGGAAGCAATGTCAGGACTCGGCTAAGGGCCCCGTGGTCACCAACCCACGCTCCCAAGTTCAGATCCCCTGGGGCCCCTTTTAGTCGCCTCTTACGACAGGCAGGGAATACCGTGGGTGTTATTCTAACGCCCCCACCCACAGGGAGGACAATCGAACGTCAATGCTCCCTTCCCTGCAGAATGTGTTCGCTCTTTCGCTACACTATGACGTAGGTTTGCTACGTAAGCTGCCCGCATTTACGTTAGGCCAGCCCGGCCGCGCTGGGCTAGTCTCAACGGGCACCCCTGCTCTGGAGAAACACATGGGCAGTAAGCAACTTTCTTCTCCTCGTCCACCAGTGACGCCTACCGTTTATCCTCAAAGCGTACTGTGGAGGACATACCTTCTTGCAGTTGATGACAACAGTTTCCTCAAGTTTGATTGAACCATCTTCTGCGACGCAGTGGACTTCTTCGTACTCTTCCTATTGCACATTCCGTAGAGCAGTTGCGATGCATGAACGTACCCTGTGATGTCGGTTATTTCTTTGTAACTCTCCTTTCTGACAGTGACCGAACACAAGTCCGAGAGTCTCTGCTTCTTCACAAATGGATAGCGACATTGAATGATATTTGATGACCGTCCCGGAAGTGCTTTTACTGCTGATGCGCAGCGGGCCATTTTAATTGCGTTAGTTCACTCTGAAAACGAAAGAACTCCCCTGTCACTCATCCATGAAGCCTTGGGATCGTCTATTTATGTTTCTACTCCTTTACTTTTATGGGGAAGATGACACCAACTCTCAAAAGATCTCTGACAATCCTCTTTCCTCCAACATCGGCCAGATATTGAAAGGTCAGGGGAAATCTTGTTGTTTTAGATAGTTTTCATTCAAAAGATTCCACTAGAAATTAGTTATTCTATTCTATTTAATTTGTATTAGTTCTGAACGATCATGCGCTATCTATAAATATTGAAGGAATATCGGATTCGGAGAGGGCGTGAGCTTCAAGGAGAAACTTCTCAGAATACATTATTGTAGACCCCTGATTTCCTGGTTCTAAGTGCGTACAAGGGCCAGAAATTTTATCGACAGTTGTACGACCTGCTTACATCCTTTCAGGATATTTGAAAGAAAATTAAGTGCTTCATCTTTCTTTATTCCAAAGGCACCGAACAACTGTAGTCGGCTAAGTAGTTCGGGTCTCGTAGATGTGAACTTGTAATGAGGAGTAACGGTTTCTAATCATACCGTCGGAAGCCCTGAAGATGGTTTTCCGTGGTTTCCCAGTTTCACGCCAGCAAATTCTGGGGCTGTACCTTAAGACCGTGGCCGCTATCTTCCCACTCCTGACCCTTTCCTATACCATCGTCGCCATAAGATCTATCTGTGTCGGTGCGACGTAATGCAAATTGTAATAAAAAGAAAAAAGTCCCAACCTTGCGGTACCGAAATCATCTTATGTGTTAGGGGGACGTTAAACTACTAGTCCACTCTTTAATCCAAGGTTCGGTGGTGGTGGGGTGGTGATTATTGTTTTAAGAGGAGGTACAACTAGGAAACCATACTCTTTAATCACAAAGAAAGTGGATGAGCCCTGACACTTCGAAAAATGAAGGTATCGGTAAAACAAAGGGAACCGCCACAAAGGGCATGAAATTGAAAGACTCCCTAAGCTTCGAAAACCTAATATAGTCGGGTCGAAAGAGAACAAGAGGTAACCGACGGAGGACGGAGAGGAAAGGTAAAAGCGAAGAACCAGACACAAGCAAATGGAAGCAATGCCAGACTCAGGTAGGGAAACCGTGTTCGTCAATCCACGCTTCCGAGTTTGAGTCCTTGGCCCACCTTTCAGTCGCTTCTTACTACAGGCAGGGAATATCGTGAATAATATTCTGCCGCCCCCAGCTATAGGGCGAAATCCAAGGTTCTCTCTTGTTTACGTGTAATAATAATAATAATAATAATAATAATAATAATAATAATAATAATAATATAGTACTAGTGAAGTATTCTTCTTATTATTCTTTTCCTACAGCTTTTCCAACACCTGTGGGGTAGCACATGTTGATTTGGCCCTGTTTTACGGCCAGATGCCCTTCCTGACGCCAACCCTATATGTAGGGACATAATCACTACTGCGTATTTCTGTGGTTGTTGGTGGTGTAGTGTGTTGTGTGTATATGAAGAGGAGAGTGTTGGGACGGTCACCCAGTCTCCGAACCAGAAGAATTAATCAGAAGCGATTAAAATCCCCTACCCGGCCAGGAATCGAACCCTGGACCCTCTGAACCGAAGGCCAGTACGCTGACCATTCAGCCAACGAGTCGGACAATGTAAAACTAGTAAAGTATTCCATCAAATACTACCGGTAAGTCCCTCTGTAGATCAATGTTCGCCTCCGGATCGTAGAGGTTCTTGGAAGAGAGTTCTTTCGACACTCCATGTTGTACGATATAGGATTTCTGATGACAAATTTGTTATTTATCTGGAAAAAGTAATAAACATTCAAGAATAGAATACCTCGCTGAGTTCCGGTTTCTCTGCCCTTTGTTACCTCGAATTTAACACGCAGGCAACCTGAATATCTTGCTCATGGTAGCTGAGGACAACTACCGTTATTTAAAAATACAGAGTGTTGAGATCTTTCTTTGAAAAGGAAATCTTCAAATTGCATGTAAATCTAGATCGATACACTTATTGGCTTGGCTTTTATCAGGCTTTACAGTCAATAATTATATTACACTGCAATTCATTTTCATTTTTTTTGTATTTATGTAGCTCTGAAGGCAATTAGGGGCTGCCTGGCCGAGGCGGTAAATGCGTGCTCGGTTCGCCCGGAAGGACGTGGGTTCGAATCCCCGTCAGGAAGTCGTAAAATTTAAGAAACGATATTTCCACTTCCGGAGGTGCATATGGCCCTGAGGTTCACTCAGCCTACACCAAAAATGAGTACCAGCTTAATTTCTGGGGCAAAGGCTGCCGGGCGTAAAGCTAACCACTCTACCCCATCACGTGCCGCGGTTAACAATGGTGGAAGCCTTTACCTTCCACTCCTCCAAGGGCCTTCATGGCCTGTACGGAGGTGACTTTTTCTTTGTCTTTGTCTGAAGGCAATTAGTTATATTAACTTACAGCCTCAAAGCGCCCTTTAACGCAAACTATTGCATCAGAAACTGATTTATAACATGGAATAACACAAATGAGTGTTTAAACGACAAAACTGTACTTTGCAATCCACTGTTATTTTTGCAAATAATTAAGGATTCCCGTTATAAATCACCTTCTTCTCACGTTTTAATGTGCTCAGTTTGGAGAGAATATTTATCCCAGATTCTCACTATGCCAAGAAGATTATTAATACTGGATGTAATCTGCTCGATCAAAGGGCGGCGGCGACATACTAGATCTAGATGGCTGCTGGCAGGTCACTTGGCAAGATATAAATAATGGCTCTAGTGCAACCAGCAGCGGCCGTTTGGAACCGCGCCGAGAGCCACCTCGAAAAGAAATCAAACCCTCTCTAGTATGAGGATGTCTTTAATGTGCACGGAAAGCATTCCATCTCTTACCTTTAGTAGCTCCATACGATAACGGAACAAATGTGTACTTTCTCTCCAGCGACATTTCGTCTCTCAGTTAAACATTCTTGACAAAAATGTTGCAAAGCAGTAATCAGCGTGCGATGGTTTTCTCATTTCCTCTACTAAATTGCGGATAAGAACGAACATCTGATATGGGTGCCGGGTTGAGTGGTTCAGATGGTTGAGGCGGTGGCCTTCTGACCCCAACTTCGCAGATTCGATCTTGGCTCAGTCCAGTGGTATTTGAAGGTGCTCAAATACGTCAATCTCGTGTCGGCAGATTTACTGGCATGTGAAAGAACTGCGGGATTAAAATCCGGCGCCTCGGCGCCTCCGAAACCCGTAAAAGTAGTTAAACGGACGTAAAGCAAATAGCATTGTTATCAGATATGAGTATTACGATATTTCTTAAGGAGGGCCAGCTCGTTAGAGCTACTTACTTTCAGCTCATAGATCGTTACTACTAAAGAGCCTCCGTGGCTCAGGCGGCAGCACGTCGGCCTCTCACCGCTGGCTTCTGTGGTTCAAATCCCGATCACTCCATGTGAGACTTGTGCTGGACAAAGCGGAGGCGGGACACGTTTCCTCCGGGTACTCCGGTTTTCCCTGTTATCTTTCATTCCAGGAACACTATCCACTATCATTTCATTTCATCTGTCGGTCATTAATCATTGCCCAAGTGGAGTGCGACAGGCCTCGGCAGCCGGCACAATTTCTGTCCTCACCGCAAGATGGGGAGCTTGCTTCATTCCATTCCTGACTCGGTCACAGACTGGAAAACAAGTTGTAGGTTTTCATTTTCAGATCGTTACTACTAACGGTGTAGTGATCTTGAAACGCGGAATCCCGTGAGACCTTCGAAGTTAAGCAACCTTTCACGTGGTCAACACTTAGATCTGTAGCCTACATACTTCTTGGCTCGAGGAGTATCAGATAGCCGATAGGAACTGGCCAACATTCTTTAAATAAACTCCTACTCAGGATGCCTAATCAGTGAACTTTGACAGTCGGGGGGCATGGTAGTCATCAGCCAGCTTTGGATAAGGAACGTGGTTGTTATTGTTACTATAGATTGTTATCGATATTGAGCAACAGTCAATAAATATGTACTCCAGTGTTACGTTTGTTGACATCACGCTAAGGTCAAAAGCATGATATCCTATCAGTAGTTTCTCACGGTATCACGTATGTTTCTGTGATATTTGGGTTGACGCCACTTGGTGTGAGAAACGGAGGAGTAAAGCTTTTACAGTGCCATAATGAATAGAGAAGCCTTCTCTACAGTCAACCAAGATTTGATTGCAAAATTGGTCTAAAGTAACATGTAGTTTGCACACTCGAGGACCTAATAGTGCCCTAGTCATGTTGCGTGGGAAGGTTTACATAGAAGTGACGTGACTTGCAAAACTATAAAAACTATAAGGAGATTTATGTAACACTATGAGTCATTCTCGGAAGTAACAAAGCTGCTTGCATTACTGCTTACGTCGTGAGAGATACAGTTAAGTGTAGTTCCATACTATTGGCCTCATGAGCCGAATGAATGTATAATAGCAAGTAAGAGTTCCTAATTTTCAATATTTTACTGCCGAGAGTGTCCGAGGACAAGTTCGGTTGCAGGTCTTTTAGTTGACGCCGTAGATCACCTGTGCGTCGTGATGAGGATGAAATTATGAAGACGACTCATACACCCAATAAACCAATTATGGTTACAATTCCTGACCCTGCCGGAAATCGAACCCGGGATCCCTGTGACCGAAGGCCAGCACGCTAATCATTTAGCCATGGAGACGGACACTGAAAGGTATAGAGTGAACTTATAAAGCCAGAGAGGAGTAGAGCGACTTCTGAGCGTACACATCACAACGCAGATGATGTGACGTCAGAAGATTGAGAACTACTTTTCTATTATTATTAGTCACAGCTCTCAGTGTAGATCATTGCTGCTACTACTTATACTTGTGGATGTGCATGACAGTTTTGAGTTCTACAGACATAATTAAAATGGATCCATTTGGTCTTTGGTATGTAACAGAAAGGGGGTACTAGTATTTATCTGGACATTGCTACACTGGTATCATAAATCAACTCCCGAGCCGTACTTCTTAAGCGCAGTAAGTTTTATACAGTACGTGGACGATTTGGCCACATACTGTATACAGTATAATTGACATGGTGATGAATTCCCAACTGGAGCCAAGTTAGGCCTGTATGAACATGCCGGATGGTCACAGACCTCCATGGTGATTATGGAATAATACTGGAATGGATTTGACAGAAGAAATTGGAGATCCTGGAAGTATCATGTTCCTCCTCCGCTCTGTCTAACACGAAATAGTTTATAATATTTTTCAGAGCTGTATGTCGAGATTGGGTGATAATATTTAAAAAATCAGACTCGCTTGAATTCAATTGGATAGCCCTAGTATATGTACCAACCCATAAGGATAGGCGTTGTGCTCTTTGGGTCATATGCCCGTAGTCTGGATTGATGCAGCTTTCCATGCCACCGTATCCTGTGCTAAACTCTTCTTCTTTACGTACTTAATTCAAATATTGTTCTTCTACTTCATATTTTGCCTATCTCTCTACATGTAATTCTGCTCACAACAACGGGATTAATTATCTCTTCATTTGTAATCTGTAATAACCATACCACTTTCAGAGTCGTTCATTAAGTTCACATTTCAAAGTCTACTATTCTCGCACAGTACTTTGTGCACTGTTATTGCCTATACAATGCCGTGCTCGCACAAAAGTCCTCAGGAACCTTTTTTTGTATTGCATAGGACACATCCTTTCTTAAGTAAGACCCTCCTTGCTTGGGCTAGTCTTCACTTTGCTCCATATTTCTGCCGCCTTCAGTGTTTATCTTACTTCCTAAGTAACAATATGCATCCATTACTTTCAAGACTTCATTAGTGTGTGGTTCATTTGACTGCATTCCATTACTTTTCTTAAGAATTTTATTTTTCAACTTTTACTCCCTCCCGAAGACTATAATCAGTGCCATTCAGCAATTCTCTAGATCAGGGATGGGAAATCTTTTCCGTCTGGTATGTTAGTTAAGGTCGTGCCTATTATTTTCTATTGTCTAGTGTGCCATCTGTTATTTTTTTTAAATAATCGTGGAAATAATCCTTTGATATATTTTAGGTACTAGTTTGCAATACATATAAATCCATCCAACTGAATATCGTCGTTGCCGGGACAAAACCACCTACGTGATAACATTTTTGGAGATATACTGACCCGCAGCACATACATTGCGAAGAGCGAGATAAACTTGACGATACGCAGGCAATAGTGCATCTTAGATGACAGAACCTTACCGGCCAAAGTTCTAAGATGAAATATTTCACATAGGAGGTTTTGTCCCGGCAGTGACGATATATCATGCTTTTATTTTGCAAACATCATTGAAAATTACATTTTAGAAACACATACATTTTAAGAATATTTTGTTTTGTTTTAATCTCATTAAAATGAAAAGCCACAGTCTGTTTTCATTCATTCGACTGGGTCAGGAATGTAATAAATGAGCCCCCTTCTAGCGGCGAGGATAAGAATTGTGCCGGCTGCGAAAGCCTGTCGAACTCCTGTGGAGCAATGATTGATTGACTGACAGATTAAATGAAATGATATTGAAGAGTGTTGCTGGAGTGAAAGATGACAGGCAAAACCGGAGTACCGGAGAAAAAATCTGGCCCGCCTCCCCTTTGTCCAGCACAAATCTCACATAGAGTGAGCAGGTTTTGAACCACGGAACTCAGTGGTGAGAGGTCGGCTTACTGCCGCCTGAGTCACGGATACTCCGCTGTAACCAAATAAAATTTGTCAAGAAAAGGCCATAGAATTAATTTTAACATACTCGTGGCACGCGTGTCGTAGGTTCGCCACCCCTGCTCTAGATACTCTTCGGCCTTGAATAAAATGAAAGTATAATTCGCAAATCTCCAGCATTAACAATTTCTGTGTCTTAATTTCTTTAATTTATTGGTTGTATTTGTGTTCGTTTTGACTTTGTTATCCGAATACATGTTTTCCTTCATTTCAATGTGGTAAATAGTAACGAAAATTATCTTCGAATAATAGGGAACGAATAGATCTTAAAAAACCAAAGGGACGTAAAATTTGCCGGGACACTGTCGACTGTTTCCGTGGCGGGAGGGTAGCAGGTGTTTGTATTTAACCGGCCTTTACCAATGAAAGCCACAGGGAACGCGCTACCAGTTATTTCAATTGGGACGGAGGGATTGCCACTACCTGACGTAGGCACACAACCACCCAAACTCCCATCCACACTACTATCTCATCTGCTGCACTGACTTAATAATTGAGTTTCGCGTGCACGTGGGCCAGGAGAGGAAACAAAAAAATCTGTAATGTGTTAAAGCAATCTGGACTCCCCATCCTTGCAGGAACAATTTACGTAAATTCACAAGTAGTTCTAACGGGTATTTTTGAATTATACATCTAATGGTGAAGGTAATCAAATAAGCTTGGCTTACCTCTGCTGCTGTTGGTTGCTTCTCCAAAAACTGTGTTTGTAAGGTCAGTAATGTTTTATCGCTCTCTAATGACTGAGGCTACCTCCGAATTACATTTTTTCATTTGTTTCGCAAGGTAACATTGTGTCATTCCACCACCAATTAAATGTTATTTTTGTTCTGAAATGTAGCAACATATGTTCATTCTGTTAAGTAGTCTTTCTTCTGAGGATTTCAGGGCACATCCTTTTTGGGGTCACCATCTTGAGATGGAAGCGTCACTCGACATTTTGTATTCCCTGGTATATTACTGCGAAAGATGAATTCTGACAGCCGGGCTGAGTGGTTCAGACGGTTCAATTGCTGATCTTCTGACCCCAATTTGGCAGGTTCGATCCTGCTCAGTCCAGTGATATTTGAAGGTGCTTAGATACGTCAGCCTCGTGTTGGTAGGTTTACTGGCACGTAAAAGAACTCCTGCGGGACTAAATTTGGGCACATTGGCGTTTCTGAAAACCATACAAGCAATTAGTGGGACGTAAAACCAACATTATTATTATTATTATTATTATTATTATTATTATTATTATTATTATTATTATTATTAATTCTAGCTGCATGATAAATATACCCCTTGATACTTTACTATATTATTTATATATTACTCTTGGGAGATCGTATCACACTTCACAAACTCGAATTCATCGGAGGGGAGTTCGATTCTCCACTTTGCCATTCATTTAATGTCTGAGAGTACTATACTTAACTTCGTGAGTTCTGTTGTGACGTGGTTTCACATTTTCACACCAGGAAAATGCTGGGGCTGTACCTTAGTTAAGACCACGGCCGCTTCCTTCCCATTCCTAGCCCTTTTCTATCCCATGGTCGCCATAAGACGTGTCTTTCGGTGCGACGTAAAGCAAATTTTTAAGTTTAAAAAAATGCTATTTGTTTGGAGCGTCGACCCATGTGGATCTTTTGCCACTACTGGCATCATATTATATGAACCTGCGTGTAATTGGAATGGCGGTAGTGTGGAATGTTGTGTGTGAGGAAAGGAAGATTAAGGACGTCACAAACACCCAGTCTCTGGGCCTGGGATATTAATCATTACAATTAAAATCCTCTGACCCAGCCGGGAATCGAACCCGGGGCCGCCGGGAGGCAGGCGGACGCGTTGCCTCCAGCACCGCTTGGCTGGACAGATGTGTAAGTTACTGTTGTGACGAAAAATAGCTTACCATTTGGAAAGCAGTTTTCATGTTTAAGAAAACCACTTCACGTCTCCTTCTCCATTCTGGTGACCGTTTATTACATTCAGCAGAACAAGATCACAGCTGCACAATTTATCAGCCAAATGTCGTACACCAAATAGGCTACAGGAAATTGTTTACCACGATGTACCATGCGTTTAAATGGAAGCTGCACTCAGTTATTTGCCTCGAGTACAGTCACGAAAACCGTATCATGGTATAGCTAAGATCTTCACAATATTCAATCGTTTATGGATGTAGGCTACGTACGCATTGGAAGGTGTATCTGTATGTTTGCCCATTTATTCGGAAAACATTCGTATACAATTCCTTAAGTTATTATCTATTTTCAGCTTTATTCAGTATTATGTCCTTAAGTAGTCACATGAGGTGCGTTTGTTGAATGAGAAGAAATAAGACAATGAGGGTGGATTATTAAACATGAGCCTTCTGTGCTAGCAAAGGCATTTTAGGTATGAGTGTTATTTAGTCTATCGATTGCCCCTCTAATGCATTCGAATAGCATGCCTTGATAGCCGTTAGGATTAAAGGACTTCATATTTCGTTTTGAATGTTATCGAGAAAATAATAATGGTGTGCGTTTATGATTCCATCAAGTGTTAACAGTCTTAAGAAACTGAGTAAACTGGGTGTACAGTATGGATCGTATGTTGCTATAAGCTTGAATTCGAAAGCCTACGTCCGTTACTCTGAAGTTCGTTTCCCATTTTCACACCAGAAAAGTGCAGGGCATCTACCTTTTCTGTCCTTTCCATTTCCTATCCCGGCGTCGCCGAACACCTATGATAGTGTGCCGTTTATTATATAGTTAAGAAAAAATAATAAAAACCAGTCAGTGTCAGTAATTAGCCTTAAGGAAGATTCTTTACCGAGTCAGTATATCTATTGGCATTGGATTCCTCACATTAAAATCCCCTTATACTGAGACTCAAATCCATAACCTAGAGAACAGTCTTTTACAGTTTGCTTTACGTCGCACCGACACAGATAGGTCTTACGGCGACGATGGGAGAGGAGATGGCTAGGATTTGGAAGGAAGCGGCCGTGGCCTTAATTAAGGTGCAGTCCCAGCATTTGCTTGGTGTGAAAATGAGAAACCACGGAAAACCATCTTCAGGACTGCCGACTGTGGGGTTCGAACCCGCTATCTCCCGAGTACTGGATACTGGCCGCACTTAAGCGACTGTAGCTATCGAGCTCGGTATCAGTCCTATTATTAACCTATTCTTCAAGTGGTCTTGTACGTTCAATACCTGGCAACTGTGCTTTTATTTGCTCTTGAAGTTATCAAGTTTGCAAAGAAATCGTGTGGTGTAATTCTGAGTTATGTTTACACTCCAGCCTGCCCTTCACACTTCCCAGACCATTGAGTTGATGCCCCTTTTACTACCTATTGAGCGCGTTTTATTCGGAACTTCATGTTTTTACTGAAGTATTAAATTGGCCCTGTTCATTTAATTAAGCTGTGGGCATTGGAGAACGAAAGCTGTTTAGCACTTCGTTTTAAAACAGACTACTACCTATTCTCCACCTGATTATGATTGTCGTCTAAGTTTTAAGTTCTAAACAAATTGCAATTACTATATACTCGAGATGGTCTGGTCATTTCTGACAAGGGACGCGAAAAAATTAAATTAAACTAGGGTGAAAGATCAAGTGATACGTTTTAAATTTAAAGATAAAAACAACTTTGACGTAAAATCAACGGTAGTGTTATAAATAATCGTTGACATATAGCTTTGTGGCTCGGAGCAGTTAGTTGATGATGACTAGAGATAGGAATTATAGGCACGAATAGGTTAGAATGCAAAGTGTTTGTACAAGGTGCAAGTATCATCGAGCCGCTCATAACCAATGTAAGATGAGTTGCATAAATTTTAGGAGTTCTGATAATTCAGATCGCTAATATTTATGCAAATCTAATTGCAGGACCGTCGTGCGGGTAGAAAACATTTGCGCCTTGTTCAAACACTTTGCATTCTAACCTATTGGTGCCTATAATTCCCATCTCTAATGATGACACTAAGTGACCTTGTAATTGCACTGTAGAAATACACAGTCGAATTACATTATTATGGCTGCCTGCTAGTATCCAGAGTAATCAGCTAGACGTGCTGGCAGTGACTCAGTCAGGTGTTGATAGGTCTCGACGCGTATCTGGAGCCATGCTGTCTGCAGTGCATTCCACAACTGTCGAAGGACGCGTTGCGGAGACAGACGGCGAATACGACGATCGAGGTAGTTCCACAGATGTTCAATTGGATTGAGGTCGGGGCTGTTTGGGGGCCAAGGATGAAATTGGAAGTCTTTATCGTGCTCTTCCGGCCACGTGCCGGCAATTCTAGCCATGTTGGTAGGCGCACTGTCATGCTGGAAAATCCCATCCTCCCGACGTAAGAAAATCACCATGTACGGGTAGACGTGATCGCCGAGGATGGATTCATAAAGCAAATCAATCAGTAGTTCTTTCCACGTGGATAATGCAACTTAGAGAACATCACGAGAACATTCCTCATCACCTTGTGCTCGTCAGCAACATTGTTGTAGCGTGTTGGTCCTCCGACGTTTCTCTTCATGTGTTCTATACAGCTGGAGACATGACATGTAGCGGCCGTCACCAGTCAAAAGCAGTCGAGTTGCCATACTGTCGAGTAAATTCCGGTTATTTTCGGTCGATGTTAGCATGGGTCCAGCCACCCACTCTCTACTCCGTAGATCGGTTTGCAGAAGGGTTCACTAAGCTGTTGCCGTAGAAAAGTGTCTGGATGCCCCTCTGTTTCATTTAGACGGTGAGCAGTTCCACTGTAGCCTGTTGGTAGGCCTTCACACACCGTCACAGTCGACATTCACCTCGGACATCAATGCCGCGTCGAGCTCCGCAGTTTCCACGACGGTTATTTCCAGTGATGCCTTTCATATTTAACAACGACATATTATAACAGTAGCTACTATTCAATACTAACATATTTTCTGAATAAATATTTCTGAATTGAATGCAGGCCTATTACTGTGTATGAAAACATGTACATAATGCATGAATAAATTCTGTATGTTGCATGGGTTAAGAAGTTTCGGACGAGAAATCTCTTCAAAGTCGCTAGAAAAACCATAAAATGTATTCTTGTTCATTGCATTAATAGTTTCCATAATACTTGTTTGCTGCATTCAGATACCCTGATCCGGGAATCGGACTGCTGGCATTTCCGTGATCGACCTTTTTTGCATAGTTTATGTTGATGAACGGCGAATTCACGCCTTTGTTTTAGGCATCTTTACAGGAAGGCAAATTACACAACAATAAGATTAACAGAAGTGTCCAGGATCACTTATTACAATTTAATTGTTAGATTACTTTAAATTGAAGAAGGAAATAGAACACGACATTTTCATACTTTCAGTGAATAAGTTCTAGATTATATTATAACTTATGCTATGCCTATGATATATTATTATGATTATTATTATTATGTTTATTATTTCAATTTGTTCCGACTCATTGGACGAATGGTCAGCATTGAGACTTTCGGTTCAGAGGGTCCCAGAATAGGACCTGGTCAAGGATTTTAATCATGTATGTTTAATTTCTCTTACTTGAAGACTGAGTGTCTGTGGTGGTTCCAATACTCCCCTCTCCATACACGCACACACAACTCATCACACTACCAACCACCACGGAAACATATAATAGTGAATACATTCCGCCGCATAGGCTTGGGGTCGGTAAGGGCATCCAACTGTAAAACAGGGCCAATTCCACACTTGCGTCACAGTTCACACCCGCGACCCTATCAAGGTGTAAGAAAGAGCTGTAGAATAATTTATTATTATTATTATTATTATTATTATTATTATTATTATTATTATTATTATTATTATTATTATTATTATTATTATTAGAGTCTATTACATCAGACTGGTATTTCACATACTGAGTACACGGGCCTATTGACTACGACATATCAAACCTCTTATACGAAGGAAATAAAAACAACGGATAAATCACTGGAAACGGGCAACAACAGTGAGGTGTCTTTTCTCGTCGAAGGTGAATGTCCTCTCCCTAAGCAACCGTATATTCCTCAGGTAATGTTCTCTCAATTAGAGCAGTTAACTTTTCCTTCAGCAAGCCAGTGACGTACAGCAAGAGGACTGTAGAAGCGAGGTGTAGATGGTCGGAGCTCTTTGAAGTCGTGTCATGTGACATGTATTCTGCAGCGTATTAACAAAAACGAGTCATTAACAAATTTAACTAGCCTATTTAAAGGAATTAAGCACAGCTACGGAATAAAACTTTCTTGTGGCTGAAATCTTAGCCAAGTCACTTCAAAGGAATTCAAAACAAAGGCGTCAACCTCAGCGGCAATGTTCTTGTCCTCATAGCGAGATAACGGGTTGAATTCCAGCTGAGTTCAGCAGCATTTGAGTGGATAAGGAATTCCTGCGACCGCTAGTGTGTGTCGATATATTTTCCCTAGTGGTCTAGCGTCACATTAACTATAGCGTTTCGGTGACGATAGGATAGGAAAACCGAGCTCGATAGCTGCAGTCGCTTAAGTGCGGCCAGTATCCAATAATCGGGAAATAGTGGGTTCGAGCCCCAATGTCGGCAGCCCTGAAGATGGTTTTCCGTGGTTTCCCATTTTCACATAAGGCAAATGCTGGGACTGTACCTTAATTAAGGCCACGGCCGCTTCCTTCCAAATCCTAGCCATCTCCTATCCCATTGTCGCCGTAAGACCTATCTGTGTCGGTGCGACGTAAAGCAAATAGCAAAGAAAAGAAAAAGAAAAAAAAAGGACAGGAAAGGGCTAAATACGGGAAGTAAAATGGTCGTGGCTTTAATTAAGTTACAGCTCAGCATTTAGGCATTATACGAGGTATAATAATAATAATAATAATAATAATAATAATAATAATAATAATAATAAAACCAACCCAAAGTCCATGGCACTACAACCCTTGATGAGCCTTGGCCTACCAAGCGACCGCTGCTCAGCCCGAAGACCTGCAGATTAAGAGGTGTCGTATGGTCAGCACGACGAATCCCCTCGGCCGTTATTCTTGGCTTTCTAGACCGGAGCCGCCATCTTACCGTGAGATAGCTCCTCAATTCTAATCACGTAGGCTGAGTGGACCTCGAACCAGCCCTCAGGTCCAGGTAATAATCCCTGACCTGGCCGGGAATCGAACCGGGGGCCTCCGGGTAAGAGGCAGGCACGCTACCCCTACACCACGGGGCTGGCTTTAATAATAATAATAATAATAATAATAATAATAATAATAATAAATTGATCAGGTACGACCAACTGTTAAAATTGTTCTGGCAAATGGTGTATTTAATTTTTTTGACACACAAGTTGAGTCATAGTCGTGCCTGTTGGGAAGTTCCGGATGACACTTTTTAGGACTTCCTGTGCATCACAAGTTTAGTGCTGAAGTAATGCAGTTTTAACTAATTCTATCATGTAGAGCGCTGATATCGTTCTTGTAATGAAGTTTTAAGAAGTTCGTTAAGGGCCCAGTGTGTGTCGTCGGTGATCTCTTCTGTGATGGGGAACAAGGCGGTTATTGTATGATGGCGCATGCGCGTTAATTAATGTAACGCGACACTACACACTGCTTTCATGGGAATGAATTCCAGCGTCTGTTATCCCATCATCTCTGTGGTATGTTAATTAACACCCCTTGATCTACCTCTCTGGTACAAACTTTCCTGAAATGAGCCATAGGTGACTTAGGCTGGTTTGGTAGGCATCTCTCCGTAACCCGGACAACGCAGTGAAAGGTGTAACAGAAGATCCCTTATTGTGATGGCTACTTTCAAAACAATATACTGTAAACATATTCAGAGAATTGTGAAGTCAAAACATTCGAATCAAAATCAATTAAATGACAATAGGCCTACATGCAAGAGAACAGTTACCTTCGTGTGTTTTATTCACTTTTTGAATAGACCGCCTGGAGGACATGATCGGTAGGGCGTCAAGCCTGTGTGGCCTGACACCGTAATTATCCGGTTCGAGACCCATTGGTGGAAAACAACTTCCACCTTCAGAATGTTGGCCAGCAGGGCAGGAGGGGTGGTGGTATACAATTTCTAATCACTAGATTGCGTGCCAGAAGCCTGAATTCAATTCCAAACCTCTCCGCAGTGTTCGTATGGAGTGAGGGTTTTCGAGGCTGTTGGTGATTCGTCCATCGGATGGAGACATTAAGCCTTGAATGAATGCCCTGGCTTTATTCGACAGAAGTAGGCTATCTACCAACACCAAACTGTTTCACACCCTCCTTACCTCATTCTCATCAACATCCGCATCATTGTCATTATTATTATTATTATTATTATTATTATTATTATTATTATTATTATGATTATTATTATTATTATTATCATCATCATCACCATCACCATCATCACCACCACTACCTCACAACCAGATGTGCAGCTCGCTCATGGGCGTCAAATAGAAAGCCCTGCATCACGTAAGCCGAGCATGTCCTCGAGAATTTCCGGCACTAAAAGCCACATGCTAAATAAATAAATAAATAAATAAATAATTAAATAATAAATACATAAATTTTCTAATTCATTTGTAAGACGTATATTTATTAATATATACTGTACTAACCTTTTATATTGGCTAACCTGCAATGGAAGTAAAATTATTAATGTATGGACTGCAGAAACAGTAATGCAATTCCAATATTTTTTCTGAATGTACAAATAAAATGTTATTGATGTATGGTCAATTTAATTTCACTTATGAATATAATTTATGTGCATTTGTTTTTATTTTGAGGATGCAATCATCTACGGTCCGAAATCCCATTATTCTAAATCTATTGAAATGTGGATGAACACATTGTTTTTAATTTTACATACAGTACGAGATGAGCGAAATACCTTTTCTTTATAGGTAACCCGAGGTTAGAATGTTCTGTTTATAGTGGACAGCTATCTGACCCAGGGCGAAGTACGTCTCCAGCAGCCGTTGTCCTGAATACCATGCTGGCTGGAATCCCATCTCTGTGGGGATGGCGTGTTAGTTTATCCAGAGCGTCCTGGTTGATATCCTGCCCCTTTTAGGAATTTTCGGACTGGAATGTTAACAATGGAGCATGCTGTAGGCGCTCTAATCAGCAGTTAGCCTATAGCCGGTAAAATCGAACAGTATATTCCATTTTGACCAGTGAAAATAATACACCGATACAGAGTATCAAATAAGAAAGAAACGTCCACACACACATACTTGGCTAGTTGCCCACATTACGTGAAGTTCTTACAATTTATTTATATGTGTACGATCACAAGAGGCAAGAGTAGATCTCACAGACTGCGCATTGGATATGAAGGGTAATTGTATTTATTAATATTGAAAATCCATAGCCCGTTTCCAATCGCAGGAATGGATTGAATGAAGCCTCCATCTAGCGACGAGGATAGGAAATGCGGTGGATGCTAAAGCCTGCTGAAGCTCCTCCGAAGCAATGATGTAATTTTAAGAAGACTAATAATAATAATAATAATAATAATAATAATAATAATAATAATAATAATGTCCGCCTCTGTGTTGTAGTGGTTAGTGTCATTAGCTGCCACCCCCGAAATCCCGGGTTCGATTCCCGGCTCTGCCACGAAATTTGAAAAGTGGTACGAGGGCTGGAACGGGGTCCACTCAGCCTCCGGAGGTTAACTGAGTAGAGGTGGGTTCGATTCCCACCTCAGCCATCCTCGAAGTGGTTTTCCGTGGTTTCCCACTTCTCCACCAGGCAAATGCCAGGATGGTACCTAACTTAAGGCCACGGCCGCTTCCTTCCCTCTTCCTTGTCTAATCCTTCCAATCTTCCCATCCCCCACCAAGGCCCCTGTTCAGCATAGCAGGTGAGGCCGCCTGGGCGAGTTACTGGTCATTCTCCCCAGTTGTATCCCCCGACCCAATGTCTCACGCTCCAGGACACTGCCCTTGAGGCGGTAGAGGTGGAACCCCTTGCTGAGTTCGAGGGAAAAACCAACCCTGGAGGGTAAACAGATTAAGAAAGAAGATGATAATAATAAAGTACTATCGAACTGTACAGAAGGAGAGCCTCTCTCTCTGCAAATCGTGACCGGCAGAGAAAGAGAGAAAGAATAGCTTTTCTTTCTTTCTTGCCGAGCTGAGTGGTTCAGACGGTTGAGGCGCTCGCCTTCTGACGCCAACTTGGCAGGTTCGATCCTGGCTCAGTCCGGTGGTATTTGAAGGTGCTCAGATACGTCAGCCTCGTGTCGGTAGATTTACTGGCACGTAAAAGAAATCTTGGGGGGGGGGGAAGGGCATCCGGCTGTAAAACATAGTCAAATCCACATTTGCGTCACAGTCCGCACCCGCGACTCCACAGATGTGGGAAAGCGGAAGAATAAGAAGAACACCTGCGGGACTATATTCCGGCACCTCCGAAAACCGCAAAAAGATTAGCTAGTGGGACGTAAATCCGATAACATTATTATTATTATTATTATTATTATTATTATTATTATTATTATTTAATTAATTTATTTATTTACTTATTTCCAAAAATGCCAGTTGTATTAACTTGCCGTTGTCCCTATATTTTAAGGTCGGCACTTGGAGTACATTTGGTTCAGTTTTATGACCGAATGGCATTTCTGACGTTGTGACATTGACGTTGATACTGTTGTGGTTGGTTATGTAGCGTGTTGTATATGGATGAAGAAAAGTGTGTAAAGTCCCCAGTCCCCATACCAGAGGAATTAACTATACACAGTTAAAACCCTCGGCCCGGCCGGGAGTCGAACCAGGGTCCCTGTGAACCTCTCACTACGCTGACAATTCAGCCATGGAGCTGGACAGTAGTAATAATAATAATAATAATAATAATAATAATAATAATAATAATAATACGTATGTATGTATGTTGCGTATTCAGCCCGAAGGCTGGTTTGATCCTCTACAGCTCCACCAACAGCTGTCATAGATAGCCTAGGTGTCACTGAAGAGGCATACTAGGGAAATGAGGAGTGAGGTAGTTTCCCGTTGCTTTCCTCACTGAGCCAGAAGTTGCCATTGCATATCAGTCTGCCAAGCCCACTGAAATGCATGCACCAACCGACCCTATGAGCGATATTTACACACCATTCCTAACAGGGACTGGCTTCATAAGGAATGGCATTACTGGCTTCACTCATACCTCGGTCACTTTCATATTGTCAAAGCCAAGGATGAGACTGAGACAGGTCAATGAAAGTAACAGATTTATTCTAGCCCATACTAGAAGACATAGTGCACTGTAAACACTTCATCCTGCCAGCAAAGGTATATAATAATAATAATAATAATAATAATAATAATAATAATAATAATAATAATAATAATAATAATAATAATAATAATAATAATAATAATCTAGTAAGAATAATATTATTTTAACGTACTTGCAATTGCTATACAATTTAAATGCCAGGATGTCATTGTTGGCCTGCGGAAGTTCTTTCATGCCACTGATGCCCAGTGTTGCCAACTTATATTTTCAAGATGCGCTAAATACTACTAAAAATCCGCTAAAAATCCGCCAAGAAATCCGATCTCAAAAATCAGCATTAATAATAATAATAATAATAATAATAATAATAATAATTTAAAAAAAGTAAATATCTGCACTCACCTGATCTGTGAGTTTCACTGGGATTAATCCCCTGCCTGCAAGCCGGCGACTTAAAACTTGCAGGCGTTTTACTGCCGGGTACAAACTAGGTGAATCCCCAACCTCAAGGGCCACACACAGAACAGGCTAGTTCTTTAAACTGTTTTCCTTCATAGCATAAAATATAAATACTACACTCTCACAGTTTCATTATCTGTCGTCATTCGTCAACTAAGAGAGAAGTACCCTTTCCCCACGCATTAAAAATTTACGATACCATGATCTCATATCATCAAATCCAAATAACATGTTTTCCTCATGTGACTGGTAGCTCCTGACAAGAAATACGGAATAGCTCGGAGACAGACTGGAGCGCAAATTTTAAAAAACGTAAAATGGAAAAAAACACTAAATTCCGCTTTAATAAATCTAGAATTCCGCCAAAAAATCCGTTATCCGCTAAATGATACATTTCTCCGCCGATAGTCTTCTAATTCCGCCAAATTCAGCGGAGATTTCGCTAAGTTGGCAACACTGCTGATGCCACTGACGACGTCCGGAATTATACCTAGTGTCTTGGGAACAGAAGGGGAAGCTATTAATCGACTGCGCTACTGAGGTTGCATTGAAGTGGAATGATTTTACTTGCTAGGCAACTGAGGGATTTACATTTTCGAAATGAACAGCTAAACTGAACAAGCAGGTGACTGATCAGCTCATTACTGTATATCTCCAGTGATGAGGAATCTGGAACTGCTTCAGCCTTTCATTGCGATCGGCTTTAGGAGGGCCAAGTTCCTTGCGTCACCGATCGTTTGACAGCCTTTGAAGAGCGAGCTGTGGCCAATGAGTGGACTTCCTTATCTCTCTGCTGATACGCTAGTGCCACTTCCTGTACATTTATCATTACCACACTGATTTATTGCGCCTCATCTGTAATCGTTTCTGTGTGACGGCACCCACCAGTACGTACATATCTCCAACTAAAATAGTCTGTTTCCTTCATGAGTTTCACATAATGGAACATTTTTGTGCCATGCCTCAGATATTTTACGCGCACGGTGTTCGTATCTAGCCATTTTGATTGATAATTAATTGCGTCTTTGTGACAGGGGCTGCGTAGCCGATATGGAAAGACGTGCCTCGTCCATCGGATTGACACATTTTGATACCCCCGTCGAAGAGTTAAATGTAGAAACGGGACTTTCAATTCCGGAGATGTACACTCAACCGAACAAAAAATGGCCGGCTAAAGAAATATTATTTTAATTTTATACATTCTCGAAATTCGAGTGGCCTTATCGGAGACGTCTTTTTTTCTTTGTTCTATTTCGTAGTATCTTGTTCATCCTATAAATAATATTCTATAATAAATTACGTCTATTAAGCCCCGGTACAAGTCCTGTGTTCGGTCATTGCTAGTAGCAAACATTGTTGTGATATCTCTCAGTCGTGGTGGTGGTGGTGGTGATTATGGTTTAAGAGAAAATACAACTTGTTATCTCCCAGATGCCATACTCTCAAATTTGGCTGCTGCTAAATTATTATTATTATTTACCGAGCTCGATAGGTGCAGTCGCTTAAGTGCGGCCAGTATCCAGTAATCGGGAGATGGTTGGTTCGAGCCCCACTGTCGGCAGCCCCGGAGATGTTTTTCCGTGGTTTCCCATTTTTACACCAGGCAAATGCTGGGGCTGTACCTTAATTAAGGTCACGGCCGCTTCCTTCCAATTCCTAGGCCTTTTCTATCCCATCGTCGCCAGAAGACCTATATGTGTCGGTGCGACGTAAAACACATAACAAAAATTATTATTATTATTATTATTATTATTATTATTATTATTATTATTATGATTATTACAATGAGTATCTCTCATCGGTTGGCCGGCAGGCGCGCCCAGTCCCAGCTTAATCTGCCTCCCGTTGACACATCATTTCCCGTTACACATTGCCGCGACAGCATGGGAATGCCCGATCTTCGCGGTTCAGGTCCGTGCTTAGAACGTGTATTAAGTGTTGATCTGTCGCTCTAAATGTTCTCGAGTTGTGAAATGTTACTTCGAGATATAATTCTTATAATTCCTTCACCTGTGTACACGGTAGAGGAAAGCGTATTTTTGTACTATAATTATGTGGAAACAGAGTCTTGCAGGGAACTGTGGAGCCTTGTAAACAAATTGAGAGGAACTAGTTCTTCACTCTATAAGTAGCGAAGTGTTAAAAGACGTGTACTTAATTAGGAAAAAGTAAATGAAAGACGACTTGGACAAAAATAAGAGCTCAACATGGCGGGCTACAAAAATGTTAAAATATGCGGATGCATGAGAACAGTTTCAACATCTCCTCTAATAAGGTACGGGCTTATTTTCTTATTTCTTGATTACTAAGTTTCTTAATTCATATTTTCTTTAACATTGTTATCTCATCTCACGTACGCACGGATAAAGTGAGCGAAGGGCTGTGCTTGTTGCTATGCCGCGGAGCGGGGAGTGATGAGTCAACGGGAGGCAGATAAGCTGGGTGCGCCTGCCGGCCAACCGATGAGAGAAATTGTATTATTATTATTATTATTATTATTATTATTATTATTATTATTATTATTATTATTATTATTATTATTATTATTATTATTGGGAAAAATGCGTGGATATCTACACCTATTACCTGGAGAACCTAGATCGAATTCCTCGTTCATTCACGGATTATAATCGTAGACGAGGGACTCTCAAACGCCCAAAATCTCACGCATGCAAACTGAGGTGCAAAGGTTCTGTGCACAGTGCATCGTTCTCACTCGGCTCAGCTCGGCTCGGACCAGCGCTTCGTCTCGGGGCGACTCGGCTAAGCTCGGCTCAACTCGGCTTGGATTTGGAGCGCTACGGAGCAAGTGAGGAAAGGGGAGACAGGCGGAACGAGCGAAACAGGCTTGGGGAAAGAGGGAGACAGCGCTATTGCTCCAAATCGAGGAGTGGGGGTCTGCATTCTGGTCAAACAAGCGAAGTCGTCTTTTGCACCGTGCAATGCACCCTGAGATGTCCTGTAATAGACTGAGAATTTGGACGGGGTTCATTCAACCTCGTAAGATCGAGAGATACAGTAATTTGGCTGATATAAGACGCAGAGGTCCTGGTCATAAACTCGAATATTACGGCTGACCATGTGACATTCCAACACCTATTGGTCATCTGTCTGAATTCGAAACCACTATCTTGTGAACAGAAGGACAGGAACTAATCGAGTGTGACCCTGACGTGACCATTTACTTTTCCCTTTATCCACCTACTCTTCATTTCTGAGAATTAAATACTATCGATATATTGAAAGTTTTTGGTAGAAAAATAATAATAAATATTCTAGACAACATTACTCAAATTTCATACTGGTTATACCAGATGCACATGCTACATTGATTCTTGCTTGGTCTCCATTACATGGTTCGGACACGATGATCCACTGCATGTTTCGAGAGTTAAATCCAAGTAGCTGTAAATTATTCAAGGGGCACTGCTCATTGCTAGCAACAATGACGTCATTGCTTGGTGAAACGACGTTCTATGCTTTGAATTAGAACATCAGACTATATCGGGCGTATATTTATATAACTATATGTTGGTAGAGCGGTCGTATAAACGACAAGCATGACACAGTCATTCTCTGGACATGTGGAATTAATTACATAGTTCTCACTGGTACTGATTCCGCTATTGAAGGAAATATGAAAGTAGGTATGCGACACATGGGTCTATACAGGGCTGAAAAACAAAGATATCCAACAGTTCGGATGCATGCTGTGTTCCACGGGGTACAGAGCAAACAGTTTAAAAGTGGTCCATCGCAAGGTTTTGAAAGATGGTCATCAGGATATAAGTCGCTTGGATTCAACCGGGAATTAGTGGGCTCGAACCCCACTGTCGGCAGCCCTGAAAATGGTTTCCCGTGGTTTCCCATTTTCACGCCAGGCAAATGCTGAGGCTGTACCTTAATTAAGGCCACGGACGCTTCTTCCCACTCCTAGGCTTTCCCTATCCCACCGTCGCCATAAGACCTATCTGTGTCGGTGCGACGTAAAGCAACTCGCAAAAAATAAAAATATTTATGAATATTTTAAGTTTCATGTGTAAATTTCGGAAATTCGGGAGAAAAGGTAAGGTTCGAAATTTCTTTGAAGCAATGATACTGTTAATTGTAACTGTTAGAAAAAAATCCAATGAGAAAATCATTGAATTCCAATAATAGAAGGAAGGAAATAAGTATCGAGCTTCCCAGAAATAAAGGTACCGGTATCGACAAAAGGAGGAGGAAGACCATGAACGGTGTGGAAATAAAAGACATCTCAGCAAGGTATGTCGGGAAGGAAATATGGATGTTACAAACTGACACAAGTAAATGGAAGACCGAGCTCGATAGCTGCAGTTGCTTAAGTGTGGCCAGTATCCAGTATTCGGGAGATAGTAGGTTCGAACCCCACTGTCGGCAGCCCTGAAAATGGTTTTCCGTGGTTTCCCATTTTCACACCAGGCAAATGCTGGTGCTGTACCTTAATTAAGGCTACGGCCGCTTCCTTCCCACTCCTAGCCCTTCCCTGTCCCATCGTCGCCGTAAGACCTATCTGTGTCGGTGCGACGTAAAGCAACAAGCAAAAAAAAAAAAGTAAATGGAAGAAGTGCCGGATTCAGCTAGTGGCCCCTTGGTAATTCCCAAGTTGAGTTACATTTGAATTATACCATATTGTGGGGAAGTCACACTAAGCATATAATTTAAAGAGCGTCTTAATCTCACACAATTCATTTGATCAGTTTAGGGACTATTGTGTAGTATGTTCAAAAAGTAATTGCGCAGTTGAAATTGATTCTTTCGGCAGTGAAGGTTTCTCTACAGCAGATGTTGGAAATGCCCTCTTGCGGCCTGCAGACATGTCTACATACGACGTTGCATGTTGTTGAGCAATTTCTAGAACCAGCCCTCTTGAATTTCACGCTCATTGAGTTAGGCCACGAAAGATTCTGGAATGTTAGGATGGTAACGTTCTGCGTTGATAGTGTCGTGGAAGAAAATTGGCCCAGTAGCTCGTTGCCGACGCCATACACCTACTGATGGTGTACAGGCATTTCCTTCCACTCGTGAGAGATGTCAGGGCTCCAGACACGAGTACTCCTACTATTAACATATCCGGACAGATGAAACCATCATCTTCGAAAACCGCAAAAAAGTAGTTAGTGGAACGTTAAGCCAATAACATTATTAATGAAGCCATCATGTTGTTCCTGATTTTCTCTTCTCATATACTTTTTGGACACCCTGTACAAGGAACATATGCAGACTTACAGCCAGCTTATGGATGCATTTGTTGCAGTGTTTTCGAGTAAAACGCGTTTCCTCCTCCCGTGGTGGTGCAACTCTTTTCAGGGAGGAGGTAAGCTGCATGTACCTTTAAGCACTCTTGCTAGTCTTAAATTTCTGGCAGTACCGGGAATCGAACCCGGCCTACCGAGGACGGCAGCTAATAGTGCTAAACGTTACGCTACGGAGGTCGGCTCGAATGGTTACAGATCATCTCAAGTGGAAATAGTCATATCGGTAGTACTGCTGCTATTGTATCTGAGCAAAACTACTTGTAAATGCACGGCAAATGACTCTTTCAGAAGATAGCCTATTGAACACTCACTTTACAATAAAGATTTTGATGGCTTTTCCCTTCTAGCCCTAGGTGTCGGCAGTAGATAATTGAGATAATTGTCAGATGTCCCTAATGTGGACTAGAACTTGGCGGGTGGGTGGATTACACACGCACGCATTCGAACAAAGTCCTGTCCCATTAACCATTCTTTCATACAGCGGAAGCGAAGCTAACAATGACTAGTTTTAACTTTTAGTGGACTGGGTTCTCCCTCATTGATTGTTATAGCTTCGTCATTGCTGGATTGTAATGATGCTGCCCTTCCCCTAGGCTTGTCCGATGGTCACTTAACAGGACTAGATTATAACTGACTTGCTGCTTCCTGGATAACATCATTACTGGAGAAGGAATGAGAATTCCATAATGACGGAAACAAATAGTAGTCCAATTCCAGCATGGCACATCCATTGTGGTGGCTACTGCTAGTGTCCTCATCATATCATTGTTTCATCAGACGGCTGCACGTTCACTGCATTTTGTATGTGTAATTCTGGAGCAGACATGACTTATGGGACGGAGCCATTGGAGGGACTGGCCATTACCACACATGCTCACTCAGATTTATTGAGGAATACACACATTACCTGACACTCATGAGGGTGGCTACTCCTCTCGCCGCACTACAGTCCTACAGTGGGTAGGCATTTCCTCTACTTTTGCAGGCCCAGTTTTATGAGAAACTAGCTGTAGTTCTCGTCGTAGACGAGTTAAATTTTGTACAACTGCAGCAGTACTGTCATTTAGCAACTCAGCTTTTAAACATATCTGCATGGAAATACTAAAGGAACATGAATAAATCATCTAGTTGTGACCTCTAATACATCCTCCACCTTCTTCGTCATTATTTCTCTCTTCCTTTCATGGATGGTTTTCATGCTCTTCTTAATTTTCTTCACCTCTGTATTTCGGTATCTTCTTGAAATGCATTAGTTTGTTCCTTTATTAATGAATATATTTCTATGTTCTATCTATTTGTCAGATAAAACATGACGCCAGTTGAGTTAATGAAGATAAAATGAATGATAGTGGAAGGAATCGCCTGTGCCCTATGAATAGGAACTGTCCCAGCATTTGCCTGGAAGTGAAAATGGGAAACCACAGAAAACGATTCTCAGGACAGTCGAAGGTTGGGTTCGAGCTCACGCATCTCCCGAATGCAGAGTATCTTAAGCGTTACTACCTTGTATGTATGTCTACCCCTGAGTCTCGTTTCTCGATACAGGGTCGGGGAGGAGGTGAGAAGAATTTATATGGCATAGTTTTACGGACGGATACTCTTCCCGACGCCAACCACAGTTGAAGAGGTAATGAAGATGAAATGAATGATTATGAACGACAATTGGTAAGGAGGCGGCACAAATTGGCTGTGGCCTATGGACAGGAACTGTCCCGCCATTGGCCTGGAAGTAAAAATGGGAATTTACATAAAACCATTCACAGGACGGCCAACGGTGTGCTTCGAACCCACGCGTCTCCCGAATGTTATACGATTCTATTTTAATATCACTAGGTTAGATTATTTTATTCTTGCTGTTATCCATTCTTATTTTGATTATTTAAATGTGTGTAGTTCTTACTAGGTCAGGACTGATTAAGTTAAGACAGGGAATATATCCCTAACTTTGCCACGATAAGCGAAACATCGTATTTAATCTAGCTGAGAGAAGCTGTAGCAGAAGAGACAGAGCATATCTCAAATACGGTATAAATAGTCAGTCATTTTTCTTTCATTGTTCACCAGTCTTGGGGCTTTGGACATTGTAGGACATCTCTTTTTGTTTTTTCCAGTTCTACGATATCAGGGTATCCGAGGCCTAGGGAGTCTTTCATCACCCCATCCTCTTATCTCGTTCCTCCATTAATGGTTCCATCATGTTTTATTTCCTTGACCAACAGGGGCTGACGATGTAGTCTGGTACTTTTTAAAAAAGCAATTGCGACAATGACCACCACCTTCACTAGTCAACCCGTTACTATGGCTAGTGAACAAGATTTCTGTCAGCAATGCTCATTGCTGATTGGCTCAGCAAAATACGTTTTAAGTTGGTAAATATTTTCGTTATCATAGCTCGTATGATGAAGAATGTGCAAGACAGAAAAATTCGTAAATTAGATTTATTACAGATTTAATCATGTGTGCTCAACGCACAAAGATTGGCCAGCATAGAAACATTCTCGAAAAGAAGAGGATATTCGTAAACTGTGGATAGACGGTAACCGAAGAGGTGATACTTGGAATCCTACCACCTGCACAATATGTTCATCCTATTGCAAACAAGAGGATTTTGAAAGAAAGCATCCATCTGCGATGACCAATTTATGTGGAAATGAGTGTATAATTTTTCAATAGTCCGTACGTAATATTAACGGAGTAATTTGACATTTCCTGTTTTGATCCCCTTATTATTGTTACGCCACTGCACACTAAAATATGTAAAACCTAGTGTCATTTTACTTTTCTGAACATTTTTCACAAATATATATTTCATATTGGAAGTTTTCTTAGGAGAATAATTTTCGTAGTTCTGTTAGGAGAATAACATTCGTGATTATGTCAAAAACGGGCAGACCAAGGTCGTCTCTAAAATTTAACCAAATAACATTTGTGTAGGAAATATCGATGATCAATCCACTTATTTTTTTAAAATATCGGGGACTTTTTCAGACTAAGAAATAGGAAATTTCGATGACCAAGCTAATTATTTTTGAAATATTGGGGAATTGTTTAGACGAAGAAATCTTTTAACATTCGGGAAATGGAATACCACTGTTTATGACTGGTCATAAAATGTTACTTACATTTAAGATGAGGATGTTTGTATATAGAACAATTACAGTGCCTACTGTCTCTTTCACACTGCGGTGTGTTCAGTGCTTGTTTCAGAATCCTTCTTCATTTTTACAGTGTAGAGATTTCAATATTAATATAAAAGCAAGATAAGGAACTTTGCTTATTTTTGGCATTAAAAAATGCCGTACTGGAGGTGTTTGTGATGCAGTAACTACTGATGCACCTACCTCAAGTCCACAAAGTGATCTCAGAGATAAGCTAAAGGAGGGTAAAACTACCAGCACAAGAAGGTTACGCTATACTTACTAATACTTACATTTGTTAAACGTATCAACTTTCAGGCCGGCCCCGTGGTGTAGGGGTAGCGTGCTTGCCTCTTACCCGGAGGCCCCGGGTTCGATTCCCGGCCAGGTCAGGGATTTTTACCTGGACCTGAGGGCTGGTTCGAGGTCCACTCAGCCTACGTGATTAGAATTGAGGATCTATCTGACGGTGAGATAGCGGCCCCGGTCTAGAAAGCCAAGAATAACGGCCGAGAGGATTCGTCGTGCTGACCACACGACACCTCGTAATCTGCAGGCCTTCGGGATGAGCAGTGGTCGCTTGGTAGGCCAAGGCCCTTCAAGGGCTGTAGTGCCATGGGGTTTGGTTTGGTTTTATAAACTTAAAGAAATGGGTATGTATTTACAAGTAAATTTGTTTGGACCGGGTTCACGTCGTACAGGAAAAGAATTACCGGGTCACTGCCTCTCACAATCAGAGGTTCATCTCCATTATCTTTTCTTTCCGACCTCATTTGGGCAGCTTTTCTGTTTCTGACTGTGGTTCTTTTTGTTGTTCATTTTTTATTTAAAGTTCGGGGTACCGAAGATCAAAAACGCATTCATGTTAACCGAGCGTCTTCTTATAATTCAAAAAGTCCAAAATTACCAGTGCCAAGTGTCAAGGCGGCCGAGTGTCTTGAGGTGATTTTTGCTCTTCTGGAGCCCCAGCCGAGAATAGATACTGCCCCAGTGTGGAAAATGATTTGGAGCTCATCGAAGTGGGATATTCATGATCATGAAGTGAGCCCGAGCACATAGATTAGTCGAAATACACATCGATGGTGTACAGGGCATTTGGCGTAACCCTCCCGAATTTCCAAATTGAGGTTATGTGTGAATCAAGTTGTTAGCACTGTAATGCACATTCTGGTAAATTGGCGTAACCCTCAACACCTTCCTTCATTGTAAAAAAAAAAGAAAGTTTATGGCGTAAACCCACAGATGGCAAGGTGAGGCAAGCTACTTGGCGTAACCAACTAGTCGTAATCCACAGTTAACAGTAGGCTGTACCAGTGAATTGGCGTAAGCCGCTATACTTGCGACAGCTGGGTCTCTCGACCTCACAAGCTCGCGCAAGCCAGCTGGCGTAACACAGTGTCTGTTTTTGTTTTGATGAGTGTCTCATTTAGTTGTCACTAAAATTAACTATGTAATTCAGTAATAGTGTTTTTGTCATACGGTGTATAATTCTTTTCAATAAATCAGGATATAAATTATGTGTTTTATAATAGTTTTCTTACTACTTTGTGTTAATGATCAGTCTTTCACAAAATAAACAACTTACCGTTGTTGTTATTATTATTTATTCCAATTAGTGTAACCCAAAATACACATTGTTGTAACCAACAGTCCCAGTCAAATGGCGTAATCCTCAAATTTCACGTTAAAGAATTAATTTCGAGAAATTGTATGATCCCACATCACATATTTCAGTACTGTACACTTACAATCTTAGATACGCATAGAATTGAAATAAACAACAATTAAGATCAATGCCTGCAGTGAGGTGGAAACTGGTTTTTTTTTTTCTGAAAAAAAATTGCTTTTTGTGGTTTGCAGCCATTTGGCCTGTACACCATTGATATCGTTGATCGTATCTGGCATTGGTTACGCAAGGTTTGTGAAAGTAAATTACCAAGGCACACTCAGATTCATCATTGGCTCTGCGTACAATCACCCTAACGATGCCAACTGTGATTTGGAAATGTTGTGCGGAGAAATGATAGTTTACACGGAGACCTCAGAGGACATATTTAAGCAATGACAGCTGATATAGGAATGCCCATCATACCAGTTGGAGATTTTAAGTTTGAAGTCAAACGGAGCCTACATGTTCTAAGTTTCATGGAAGCGAATTCCAGTCTTGATTATCTGCTCATCAAAGCTTCCACGACTACGACTCTCTGTGGTATAAATTTAAATGTCCCCCGTAATATTAATTTCTATCTGGTGGTGGTGGTGATTATTGTTTTAAGAGGAAGTACAATTAAGCAACCATCCTGTATATAACTAATCAGAGAGAAATAAGGAAGGGATCCGACATTTCGAAAAATGAAGGTATCGGCTAAAGAAAGACAAGGGCCACGACGGGCGTGAAAATGAAAGACTCCCTGGCCCTCGCGTGGTCTCATACCGTCGAGGTCGGAAAAGAACAAGAGTTGACCAAGGAAGTTCGGATAGGATAGATGAAAGTTAAGAGCCTGACACAAGTAAGTGGAGGCAATAACAGGACTCATTTGAGGGCCCCGTGGTCGCCAAAACACGTCCCTAAGTTGAACCCCTGGGGCCCCTTTTAGTCACATCGTATGACAGGCAGGGGATACCGTGGATGTTATTTTATTTCCCCCACCCACATGGGCTCTAACTTTGAAATCTTTCCATATGCATGTCATTTCTCATATCAGACATCCATTGTATATCGACTTTGCCTTGAAGAGGTGTAAGGAAGTGAAATAGTCAACAGTAAAATATCAAACCCATACTGACTAGATACTCGTATTTTACAGTATTTGAACAATACTATCCTACGCCCGATTTTGTCTTAACACTATGTAACCACTTATCGTAACTATTAAAGAATAGAAATATAGTATCTAGTTTTATATGAGTAAATTGTGACCAAGTAGTTTTTTTAAGGTAAGTGAAAAACAAAATCCTCCATTATCGTGCAAGTATATCAACACTTCTTCCGTGTATTCCAGCAGATGAGAAATTGCAGTGCGTTGCCATGGTTACAGGACACCGAGGCTTCGGACAGATAACAAGCGCTATGATAAATGGGAAACTAATTTCAAATCGATAACTTGATTATCTAGAAAATTGCTGGCAGAAAATGTGTGGATCACCGCAACCTGTAAATTATGAATTGTGTGTATCCAGCAATGGCTAATGTAAATTTCATAGATTTAGCCTGGATTAAGCAGGTTAATTGCAAGAAGTTCAAGAGAACTTAATTAAATAGATAAGGAAGATGTATAGAAAATCCATAATATGCTCTCTCATACTTTCCATGTATTAAAAGTGTAATTAATATGTTAATAGTAGTTCGGATTGTTGGCAATAGTGTGATACAGCTTTAAATGTTACCCTGTTCTCTCCCAGCGTTTACATCTCTACATAGCTAGTGCAGTATACATATTCTTTTATCTGTTTACGACAATGAATATTTTGAATTTCACCTACCATTCGTATACTATCACCCAAAATTTTCTCTAGAACTATCAATCTCTCTTCTTCTCAGTAAACTTTTACCAATGCCTCTCTCTCTCTCTCTCTCTCTCTATCTGGGAATCAGTAAACTGTGGCGTACCACAAGGATCAGTCCTCGGTCCTTTATGCTTTTCTATTTATATTAATGACATTTCTGAAGTCTTTAAAAGTAGTACTTTTCATATGTATGCTGATGACTTACAAGCTTACTTCCACTTCAGTCCCACTAACGCACCTTCTTGTATAATGCATTTCAACCATGATATCTCTCGATTGATCGAATGGAGCGCAAATCATAACCTCCAATTAAATGTGGCTAAGACCCAGCTTATTTGCATAGGTTACTCAAAACTCCTGAAAACTGTTGACCTCAAATCCCTCCCACCAATAAAAATTCTAGATTCAGATATCCATTATAGTGACACCGTTAACAATCTAGGACTCATTTTCGACAGAACCCTATCCTGGTCTGATCATACGTCAAATGTGATCAGAAAAGTTGTGTCATCCATGCATATTTTGAAACGTAACGTGTCATGTACACCACCTTTTATGCGGAAACTACTTGTTCAAAGTCTTATATTCCCCATAATTGACTATGGATCAGTGGTATACAACGACTTATCCGAAACTTTGAACATACAAGTACAGAGGGTGCAAAACGCATGTGTTCGTTACGTGACAAATGCCAGGCGTGATGAACACATAACACCCTATTACATTCAGCTGCAATGGTTGAAACTCCATGAACGACGGGAAATCTCAGTAGCCGTTGCTACGCACAAAATTCTCAAACTGAAGACCCCACTCTACCTATATAATGCATTTAAATCTATGGAGTCAGTACATAACAGAGATAATAGGTTTACAAAAACTACCCTTCAAATTCCCCTTCATCGTACCACTAAATTTAACAAATCTTGTGTTTGCACTGCATCCCGTATCTTCAATGTCTTTAACCTTCACCGTTTCGCAAATGACAGGAACTGCACCCAACTAAAGCAGGCCTTAACATCTATCTTCCTGGAGGAGTACGCAAGGGGCTGAGATCAGGTATTCTTGTGTCCAATAATAAATATGTATATTTCTAAGAAAATTGTTTCTGTTTTTTATATTCCTGAGATTCTTGTAGCCTAAAATATTAAAAAATCGAATTATATGCTTTATTAATTCTTATATGATTTATGTTTTAACTTTATTGGAATTGGTATCTGTATTTTAATTTTAAGTTTAATTTTAAGTTTAATGTTTAATTTGATATTTTAATATTATAAAATGTAGTTAGTATATTCATAAACTTGTATTGTGTTATAAGTAGACGCTATATAAAGGGGCTTTTCAGCCTCAGTGGCATGTATATCATCATTATCAATAAATTCAATTCAATAATTCAATTCTCTCTCCCCCTCTCTCTCCCCCCCCTCTCTCTCTCTCTCTCTCTCTCTCTCTCTCTCTCTCTCTCTCTCCCTCTCTCTCTCTCTGTTTGTGTGCGTGTTTGTGCGCGCGCATAACTTCGCATTCCATGATGTTCGTACTGCTCTGTTTTTGCAATTTGTTGGATACAGGATTCGTGAACAAGCCGCTATGAAGTTTATGCTTGGTAACAGCCTGACATTTGCCTACAGTTGACATGAAGAACAACGGAAACTCTCCTTAATGATGAACGAGAGATATATTTAAATTCACTTCTTCCATTACCTTTCTCACCAGACTGAGAGCACCTCGTTCATGTTTTCATTACTCCGTGGGAGAGCTGTGAATCAAACCCTGGCCGGAAGTTTCTACCTGAAACTAGAAATAACTGTGGTGACTGGATAATTCACTGATTTTAATTTAGAACGATGAAGTTACATTCGCGTCCGAAGTACTATAACTACAGACGCACACTAAAACAACCAAAACAGAACGTTTTAAGACTAAAGATTATACGAGGAGATCGCTTTTCCTAGATATTAATAAGTAATTACATAACCCCTGTGGGTGGGGTACTCAGACGAAGAATACACCCACAGTATCCCCTGCCTGTCGTAAGAGGCGACAGAATGGGGCGATCAAGGGATGATGGACTGGGAACCATGAGACTACTTGCTATTAGTAGCACAACGTGAGGAACACCATGGGTCGACGTTACTTGGGATTAGTACCACGACATAAGGAACACTGCTGGTTCACGTTACCTAGGAACAGTACCATTATGTGTGGAACACCACGGGTCTGAGGGTTGTCTGTGATTATTACCATCGTGTGCATCCCACCGTGGTGGGGAAACGGGCGCTCGGATGCACAGACTGGTGCCTAGCGGGAATAGATTCCGAGCGCTGCGCTCGAATGGATTAGTTCCGCTGTTTTCAGAATGGGTCTGTCTTACCTATGAGTAGTTCCACTATATGAGGAACACCATGGTTCTACATTGCCTGTGGTTAGTACCATGTGGGAAACACCACGGGTTTGATTTTTACCATTATATGAGGAGCACCATGGGTCTGCGTTGCCTGAGATTAGTACCATTATGTACGAAACACCATGAGTCTATGTGTCCTGCGGGTGGTACCATAATGTGTGATACACTGTGGGTGTACATTGTCTATGATTAGTACCACTAAGTGAGCAACACCAGGAGTATATGTGTCCTGCGGGTGGTACCATAATGTGCGATACACCGTGGGTGTACATTGTCTATGATTAGTACCACTAAGTGAGCAACACCAGGAGTAAACCTGGCCTGTGGTTAGTGCCACTATGTGAGGAACACCAGGAGTATACCTGGCCTGTGGTTAGTACCACTATGTGAGCAACACCAGGAGTATACCTGGCCTGTGGTTAGTACCACTATGTGAGCAACACCAGGAGTATACCTGGCCTGTGGTTAGTACCACTATGTGAGCAACACCAGGAGTATACCTGGCCTGTGGTTAGTACCACTATGTGAGCAACACCAGGAGTATACCTGGCCTGTGGTTAGTACCACTATGTGAGCAACACCAGGAGTATACCTGGCCTGTGGTTAGTACCACTATGTGAGGAACACCAGGAGTATACTTGGCCTGTGGTTAGTACCACTATGTGAGGAACACCAGGAGTATACGTGGCCTGTGGTTAGTACCACTATGTGAGGAACACCAGGAGTATACGTGGCCTGTGGTTAGTACCACTATGTGAGCAACACCAGGAGTATACGTGGCCTGTGGTTAGTACCACTATGTGAGGAACACCAGGAGTATACGTGGCCTGTGGTTAGTACCACTATGTGAGCAACACCAGGAGTATACGTGGCCTGTGGTTAGTACCACTATGTGAGCAACACCAGGAGTGTACGTGGCCTGTGGTTAGTACCACTATGTGAGCAACACCAGGAGTATACGTGGCCTGTGGTTAGTACCACTATGTGAGGAACACCAGGAGTATACGTGGCCTGTGGTTAGTACCACTATGTGAGCAACACCAGGAGTATACCTGGCCTGTGGTTAGTACCACTATGTGAGCAACACCAGGAGTATACCTGGCCTGTGGTTAGTACCACTATGTGAGGAACACCAGGAGTATACGTGGCCTGTGGTTAGTACCACTATGTGAGGAACACCAGGAGTATACGTGGCCTGTGGTTAGTACCACTATGTGAGGAACACCAGGAGTATACGTGGCCTGTGGTTAGTACCACTATGTGAGCAACACCAGGAGTATACGTGGCCTGTGGTTAGTACCACTATGTGAGCAACACCAGGAGTATACGTGGCCTGTGGTTAGTACCACTATGTGAGGAACACCAGGAGTATACGTGGCCTGTGGTTAGTACCACTATGTGAGGAACACCAAGAGTATACGTGGCCTGTGGTTAGTACCACTAAGTGAGCAACACCAGGAGTATACGTGGCCTGTGGTTAGTGCCACTATGTGAGCAACACCAGGAGTATACGTGGCCTGTGGTTAGTACCAGTATGTGAGCAACACCAGGAGTATACGTGGCCTGTGGTTAGTGCCACTATGTGAGGAACACCATCGGTCTGTGTTACCTGTGAGTGGTGCCAATATTATATGTGAGATACCATGGGTCTGCAGTACATGTGATTAGTACCACCATGCGAGGAACACCATGATTAGTACTACTATAGGAGGAATACCATGGTTCTACTTTACCAGCGATTAGTACAATTGTGAGGGGCCGGTGACCTGGACATCGGACTCCTTTAAACAACAAGCATTTTCTCAGATTATGAGGCATTGTGAATTAGATCCACTAATTGTTTTGGATTCACGATAACTTTTCATCATCATTCGTTCTAGATTCTAATCTGTGGATGCATTTTGAAGTTGTAATTATAGTTTTATTTCATTGCAACTCGTACCATTAGGGACCGATTATCTAGCTGTTATATCCCTTTAAACAACAAACATCATCATCATCATCATCGCCTATAATTACATACTATATGCTCTTGTATTTAGTAGTATTAAGACTAGCCCGCCTTTGATGGAACAATCACTTCGCATATACTTGATTACGTTTTTATCGGCCTCGTATTGTTCCTGAAATTCCGAGGTATGTTAATATTCAATGTATACAAAGCCTTTAAAACTTTGCCGGATTGATCTGCGTAGTAATTTCCCATTGATAAATAAATTATAGGTTCTTGGAATTGAACTTTCACAAGATCGCCAACTATATTTCCTTTATTCACTGTATCGAAAAATGGAATCGAGAGAAAAGGATGTAACTAATATTATAAATAAATCTTGTCTTACAATTTTCATGTAAAACCAACAGTAAAAATGTACACCAGTTTTATGTTTTAGACCCCTTTTGAATCCTCCCACCTTGCTGAATTCTTCTGAGGAGTTTAAAGCTAATATCCTACTCGCCCTTATCTAAAACTGAAATACGAAGTTTTAAGGAAACCGACAATAATTTAACTAAACGAAACATAGGCTTATTATCCAGTATAAAAACCAAATCAGATTAATTTTCGGAACGTACAGTAAAAAAATGGTTATATATCAATTTTAGTTTCTCTACACTTTGTTCTGAAATTATTTTATATTGTTTTCGTTGTAGGTGCTGCACGCTACGGGTTACTAATACATTCATATTCTCTCTGTTTTTCCCCGGTACTTTCCCATGTTTGAGAAATGCTGATACAATCCATAAATATTGTTATTATAGACTAGTTAGTAAGTTATCAGTCCGACTCCTCGGCTAAATGGTCGGCGTACTGGTCTTTGATTCAGAAGACACCGAATTCAGCAATCAATAAACCAATCAGTCAATCAATCAATCAATCAATCAATCAATCAATCAATCAATCAATCAATCAATCAATCAATCAATCAATCAATCAATCAATGTGCTCTATTGAAGGTAGATCACTAAAATACATGATATATTCCAATATATTGGTGGGATAGTTGTGAATTACATTCCACGGGATATTTGCAGTAATTTTTGTGGCTTCAAGATATCTGATATCATTCGGCATTAGGGAAATACCTAACAACGATGCTACTAACATTACGTACGGAACTGTAACAGTAATTCCTAACGTTAACAGGGTAGGTTGCCGGCAAGATGGAAGTGTTGGACAGGGTTGCAGAACATTCGGGGGCTCCAGTTCGAAAGCTGGCTGATGGTCTTATCCAATGCTGTTAACGTAAGGTTTAAATTTTAATTACCAAGATATCATAGAATAAGTGTCAACCAGAAAATGTGATATCCATGGTCAAGGTAGGTAGATAGCTCAATTCCAGTATCGTTCGTCCTTGAGATGGCGTACATTCTCCAGACGAAAAATAATTACAAATTCACAAATTATAATAGGGTAAGGGGCGGACAATTTCTGTGCATTGTATGGCAACCGTGACACCCATTTCGGCCTGGCGTTGCTTCAGCCGGTAATAGGTTCCTCTCTCTTATATTCCCCACGCAGCTCCAGTATTACGCTTTTGCTCTGTTCTGACCCCGATGGTATTCAGTTTGTGAAAAGTGTCCGGTTCCATAGCTAAATGGTTAGCGTGCTGACCTTTGGTCACGGGGGACCTGGGTTTGATTCCCGGCAGGGACGGGAATTTTAATTATCATTGGTTAATTTCGCTGGCACGGGGGCTGGGTGTATGTGTCGTCTCCATCATCATTTCATCCTCATCACGACGCGCAGGTCGCCTACGGGAATTAAATAAAAAGACCTGCACCTGGCGAGCCGAACATGTCCTCGGACACTCCCTGCACTAAAAGCCATACGCTATTTCATTTTTTGTGAAAAGTAAGGAGTGTGTCATATTCACACCTAGACCTTTATTCGCCATAGAGTTGTACCTTCCTTGTGTACGTTATGCGATAAATGTCAGGGAGTTTGTTATATTCCAAAAAAAGATCATCACTAAGAATAGCGGCTGTTCTAACACAAGTCATTAGAAATAATTTACATGGATAATCATTACAAGTCATCGATCTCGATAGCTGCAGTCGCTTAAGTGCGGCCAATATCCAGTATTCGGGAGATAGTAGGTTCGAACCCCACTGTCGGCAGCCCTGAATGGTTTTCCGTGGTTTCCCATTTTCTCACCAGACAAATGCTGGGGCTGTACCTTAATTAGGGCCACGGCCACTTCCTTCCCACTCCTAGCCCCTTCCTGCCCCATTAGCCATAAGGCATATTTGTGTCGGTGCGACGTAAAGGAACTAGCAATTAAAATGAAAATCATTACAAGTGGCTTTTGATAACCATTTTCCTAACTCACAAAATACAAAAAAACCAACAACATATTTAAACATTTATACTAGGGAGTGAATTGGTCGTTACATTCTGTAAGTGTGAATCAACTGGTGGTCAGTGTTCCACAATCCATTTTAACTGGCCTTCGGAGAAATGTAGAGCGTTACTGAAATATTACAGTATAATAATAATGTTATTTGTTTTACGTCCCACTAACTACTTTTAAGGTCTTCGGAGACGCCGAGGTGCCGGAATTTAGTCCCGCAGGAGTTCTTTTACGTGCCAGTAAATCTACCGACACGGGGCTGTCGTATTTGAGCACCTTCAAATACCACCGGACTGAGCCAGGATCGAACCTGCCAAGTTGGGGTTAGAAGGCCAGCGCCTTAACCGTCTGAGCCACTCAGCCCGGCATATTACAGTATAATATAGTGTATAATACAGACGCTTCTCCAGTGAGCGCTGTCTGTTTTTGGCCGAAGATCAATATGACTCACCATCTGATTTCATTGAACAGGTCTTAAAAATATAACCTTGAATCTTATCCCTGAAAATGAGTGTACCTTCTGAAAAATTTACAGTATTCAGTTTGAATCATTTCATGTGTACAGGTTTTGCTTGATATGAAAACGTATATACATATATTTGATAGTGGTTCAAGGTCGCACTAACACATCAAACGATTTTTGGTGGTGGAAGGATGGATAGCTTGCGACGATTTCGCGTGCCATTATTCGCCATTTTCAATACTCGATGGGAGGAGTTTCACTGGCTGACCTTGAAAGACAAGCACCAATAACGCTTATAATGGGAGCATTCTTACTCCTTCTGTGGAGACGTATATACTGCATAATGTCGATATTTGACCCCTTTGAAGAGGACAACAAAAACATAAAGAGTAATCATCATCATTATATATTATTAATGGGCTTAGGCCTGAGATGTATTACACTATCCAATGTGTGTGACGCAGTCGGTTAGTCGTTTTCTTTACCTTCCCATGACAGTGGGTTCGATTTCAGCTTAAATCAGTGTCAGTTAAGGATGTTTAAATGTTGGCTATTGGTATGTTAAGGAATTCCTGAGGGATCGGATCCTGTTTGTTAGGAATAAAGCCATACTTTTCAGTGTCGACTTGGTTAAATGTAACAAGAGTTTTCAGTCCTGTCAAACACACAGCAATTACAATATAAATTATAACACTGTAAACATACCTGTAAAAATACACACTATTTTACAAAGAATGACATGTTTCGCTCTACAACATCATCTTCAGATTCTAACAAATCACTTAAAACATGCTTGAACATGTACAATATTGTTTACGTTGCGTAAACTTGTCAATGAAAGAGAGTTTAGTGATAATATGAACCAGTAATGACAAAAAGTAAGTGTACAAGTATTAATATAATGAAAAAATTCTCTACTTATCTAGACTGCCGATGCTACGTCCGTTGTCACCAAACACTATTTCAGGATCAAATCCTGACACTCTGATATTTCCTAAGATCTATAACAATTGAAGGGACTTTAAGCAAATTACTTTATTATTTACACCTGAGAACGTATTTCAAAAGTACATTTTTGTCCTTAAGGCAAAAAGGCTATACTACACTACTTTAAATGATTAAAAGAGAAATGAAACAGGTGTGAATCAGTAGGGTTATTTAGTTAAGTATTGGCACGCAGTTCTGATAATAGCGACGCTGGTAGTGTGTACGAGGCTCGCATGCGAATACACGTAAGCTGGCTTTATGACCTCCCTCACTGGCAGTCGACCGTTCCTCCTTGGGCTCCCCACATTTTCATTATAAACTGAGCCTCTAAGGAGCTTATAGGCTACCAGCGCTGCTTGACCCCTCTTCGGCTATCAATTGTCATTCCTCAAGATGCTCTATCAACCAATGGCAGGAACATCTCCACTCCATCACAGGATTGGCTACAATCATATCTGCTCGCATGCAGCGAGGGTCTTTCGAGGAAATGATGTGGAAAACTTAGGGAAATGCAAGTTGGGCAGGCAGTCATATGGAGGTTGTGGCTCATTGTTATTCCTACCCCACTCACTAAACTCTCGACATAGGCATTCGTTATTACCTTGCAATAAATTCCTTAAAAAATCAGTCACCGGGATCCTTCAATTGATTATTTACCAGGTACAGTTATGATTGCATTCAAAAGTAGCTTACCCTAGCTGTTCGTTGGCGCTGTCCTCTCTCTCTCTCTCTCACTCACTCACACACACACCTCCCCCCACCTAACTCCCTTACCGTCATTAACATCAGAAAGTTTATTGTTGTGTTCTCTGAACTGTAAAACTTAATTTCCCACAATCTGCAGCCTGTTTTCATTCATTTGACCGGGTCAGGAATGGAATGAATGAAGCGCCATCTAGCGGTGAGGATAGGAACTGTGCCGGTTGCCGAAGCCTGTCGCACTCGTCTGGCCCACTGATTAATGACTGACAGAAGAAATGAAATCATTTTGGAGAGTGTTGCTGAAGTGAAAGATGACACGGAAACCCGGAGTACCCGGAGAAAAAGCTGTCCCGCCTCCGCTTTGTCCAGCACAAATCCCACATGGGGTGGCCGGGATTTGGACCACGGAACCCAGCGGTGAGAGAAGGAGGTGAAGGTGGTTGTTGAGGTCTTGTTGATTCTGAAGATGGCTATTGGCCCTTTTAATGCGGCTGTCACCGAGCTCGATAGCTGCAGTCGCTTAATTGCGGCCAGTGTCCAGTATTCGGGAGATAGTAGGTTCGAACCCCACTATCGGCAGCCTTGAAGATGGTTTTCCGTGGTTTCCCATTTTCACACCAGGCAAATGCTGGGGCTGTACCTTAATTAAGGCCACGGCCGATTCCTTCCCTCTCCTAGCCATTTCCTGTCCCATCGTCGCCATAAGACCTATCTGAGTCGGTGCGACGTAAAAAAAAAAAAATAAAAAAAAAAAAAAGCGGCTGTCGCATTGGAGACGAGGTCATTACTTAGTCCAAATCTTTTCAAGATGACCTTAGTTGTTAGTCCTCTTTGAACAACAAGCATAGTCATCATCATCAGTCTTTTCAAGAAGTCGACGAGTCGTCGGTGAATGGTCCCCCGAGCACTGATCATGAGACCGGTGATGCTTACAGAGTCGAGTTTGAATTTGTCTTTGTAGTAAGTTGCTGTGGTTTCATAGATTTGTCCTTTTTCTTTCCAAGGCCAACTTCCTCGGTTGGGTGCTACAATACGAGGATACACCTCTTAATGTACCTGTTATGCTATTTGGTGACACGGACAGTGTAGACCTACCTACCAATAATATTCAACTCAAGCATAAAATTGAATTCACTCTTCAGGAACTATTGTAATTTTCAGTAATGTTTGGAATATAAAATTATGAAACATTTAACGAATATATTTATATGTAGTGCAATCTATAAGCTAAATGAATTCAAATGAGGAGTTTAATGGTGATTTTAAAGGAACTGAACCGATGGCACACTAGACAGCAGAAAATATAAATTAAGGCCTTAATTGACACGCTAGTCGGTAAAGGTTTGCCATCTCTGAACGAGACCGTCATCTTTAGCAGTGTGTTAAAAGTTTATTCTTCCACTGCTCAGACACTCAGTTGTTGAGTTATCATTCGATAGAGTAATACTGTATTATGATGTTACTATACTGAGTCAATTTCACGGATCACTTCAAACATTGTAAGCATGTAAGAACTGTTTCAGCAACAGGCAAACTCTGTCCGAAATACCTGGAGTGGATGTTATCTTCATTATCTGTTGCTACTGCGGCTTGCAGCAGACATTCTTGGTGTAATTACTGTAATTCCAGGTAGCTCCCGCATTGTGTGTGGCTCGACCGTACTGTACAGCTCCCAAACTGTTGCAGTGGCAAACTAAATTATAAACTTTTTTATTTCCAAGTTCCGTTGTGCACTTACTGATATTCAGCCAGGTGTGTAATGATAGTGTGGGCACACATTCTAAGTTTTGCTACATTTACGAGATAACGATAAGTAAAGTGAAATAAGTAAGGGGACCAGTATATTGTGAATTCTGAGATTAGTTTTTATGTGTATTTATTAAAGTGTGTTGTAATGGATGCCGGGAATTGAATTTGTTTATGCCAAATATCTTCTCAAAATTAATGGTGCAAATACTTTTGCTATATGTATGCCTTTTGAAAATTCTAAGGCACGTCCATTATAATTATGATAAGGATAATCCGACAGATGAGCCACTTACAAGGTACATCGATATCACTCGAATACATGCAAAGTGAGAAATTGGTACTGGATCGCAGAAATCTTTCTATTTACAGACATAAAATGAAAATCATACAATCCAATAACCACGAAACGTTTTTACTTTAGTTTTTCAGTGGTCATCATTGTGAGTCTTGAATCAGCGTTGTAAAAATTGTCATGATATGGGAAATATATCGGTTTCAATTTATTTCCCTGTGACTGAAAAGTTTACTTGTAATGTGCTAGATGAAACGAGTATCAGAATGATTTCGTCGATTTACCTCAATAAAAACAATAACAACAAAAATAAGAAGACCATTCAAACACATACATCATGCATGCATACATGAATTTTCATTATAGACTGTTATGCCTTTCAGCGTTCAGTCTGCAAGCCTCTGTGAATTTAATAAACACCGCCACAATCCTTTGTTTGTAACTAGTTCTGTTGCCTCGTTTAGTTCTGTACATCTTATCTTTAAATAATTACAAAATCAGTCTAACCATCGTCTTGTAAGTCTCCCTCTACTTCTCTTACCCTCGATGACCGAGTCATTTATTCTCCTAGGTTACCTATCCTCACCCATTCCCCTCACATGACCCCACCACCGAAGCAGATTTATGCGTGTACCTTCATCAATCAAGTTCACTCCTGACTTAGCCTTTATCTACTAATTACAAGTACCCTCCTGGCATATTTCCTACCGTGTACCAGCGATTGTCCTCGATAATGTTATGTCTGTTTCATGTTATAAACATTCAAATATTGAAGAAATGTTAAATAATTAATTGATTGTTTAATACTTGGAGAAAGTTAAATTTATAAGAGTTCGTTACATTTATTTCACTTTTGAGCCTTTAAATTTATTTGACAAGAAAAAAACCATTTCATACGTCATATTAAAATTAGTAATAAATGTTATAATTTTTAAAAGCAAATATCATTTATTAGAAGTGATAGTGAAAGTTTTATAACAGACCATTTGCTTGCTACATTTTTGGTTGTAAAATTAACTTACTTATTAAAATTAAATATAATTAATTATCCTAACCAGTTAGGATGGCCGATTCGTTGTAACCTTAAACCACGGGTCCTAGATTCCTAGAGGTCCTTCGTCTTTGATCATGTTATGGACGTTATGTTATGGGTGCGTCATGGTCACCGACTGTTGCCGACAGAAGTGTAGGATACCCTAGTTGTGGTCTTACCAGACACTTATATGCCCTCTCGTTTACATCATTACTACAACTACTAAATAGTCTCATAACCATACAACCTCTATTTACAGTCTCGTTTATGTGATTGCTGCAATGAAGACATTTCCTTATATTTATACGTAGATACTTATAGTGGTACCCATGATGTAGTTTCACCTCATCAACACAGAACTTGTCCTCTTGGTGAAACAACTGGCTTTTCATAGCATTTACCATCATAACATTATGTGCTGCCTATCTCACACGATTGTCGAGGTCCTTGCAGCCGTTCAGTCTTGTAACTTATTTATTATTCTGTAGAGTATAACATTATTCGCATGAACTTTTAGCTCGGGTTCCACTCATTCATATGTATTACAAGCGCTGCACTAGGCTAGCAATACCGATACGAATGTATTCTTCTTCTCTTCTTCTTATTATTTTAGGTCTATATAAGAAAAATAAAGGTCCAATACGCCCAAAATCTCACGCGTTCAAATGGAGGCGCAAAGTTTTGTGCACCATGCATCGGTTCCACTCGGCTCGGCTCGGGACCAACGCTTCGTCTCTGGGCTACTCGGCTAAGCTCGGCTCAACTCAGCTCGGATTTGGAGCGCTACGGAGCAAGCGAGGAAGAGCGAGACAGGCGGAGCGAGCGAGACAGGCGTGGGGAAAGAGAGAGACAGCGCTATTGCTCCAGATTGAGGAGTGGGGGGTCTGCATTCTGGTCAACCAAGCGAAGTCGTCTTTTGCACCGTGCACAGTGCATGCAATCTGAGAGGCCCTGCATTACAGGATCAGATTTGTTCGAGAAAATTCAAAACACATCACTCGTCTCTGCGCGACATCTACACGCGAAAGTACACCACGTGGTGTCTGACATTCGACCACCAAAATCGTACCTTAACGCGGCGTCTATTTTGTGATACGTCATAGGCATTGCGTCAGGTACCGCGGTTACGTCGTTACCTGAAGAGCTTCACATCGAGACCTCTGATCCCAACTTGAATGATGTTTCGTGTTAAAATGCATGCAGTGTAACAGGACTGTTTTCTATACTGTTCGGTCGTTAGTTTTTAAATTGATTAACATTTCTACTGCTCAGAATTAAAAGCGTCTCTGATTCATGAACAGGAAACTGAGCGCCTGTTTCCAGAGAGTATCACCCGAATTTTATTCATTTAATAACTTCACAGGGGTAATTTTATTGGACTGGTGGACACCGGCCTATCAGGTGCTGGTTCATGAATAATAAGTGTGTGCGAAGCGGGCTATCAATTAATATTTAAGTCGCACTCCCGTGCATATACCAATATTTGTACTCAGCTCATACATGTACGCATGGTATGATATCGCTTATTCGGCAGTGGTTGCCAGGATAGATTCATTTTGCTTGCGTATTTCGTTGTAACCATACGTATTTGAGGTTTATAATGACTGAATGATAATAATAATAATCTGGCTCGTATATTTGGGATCACGTAGCTGTCAGCTTGCATTCGGGAGATAGTGAGTTCGAACCTGACTGTCGGCAACCCCTAAGATGGTTTTCCGTGGTTTCCCATTTTCTCCCTAGGCAAAAATGCTGGGGATGTACGTTAATGAATTAAGTCCACGAACGCTTCCTTCCTGATCCTAGCTTTTTCCTATCACATCGTCGCCATAAGACCTATTTCTGTGTCGGTGAGACATACAGCAAATTGTAAATTTTATGTATTTTTGTACTTTTAGTTGGTCATCTACATACATATTTAGGATATGAATTCGTAAGTTACGATTTTCGATTAAAATTTAATACTCAGAATAGGTCAGCATCAAATATGATTCTTCCCATCTTAGAAGTGAAGCTTCCACGGTGTGAAGAATTATTTAATTTATTTTCCGGGTTGAACCGTGTTGTACTTGTACGCATATCACGTACAGTTTGCAACGTCGGCAAACTGTACGTGATATGCGTACAAGTACAACACGGTTCAACCCGGAAAATAAATTAAATAATGATTCTTCCCAATTTATATAACACAAATTAAAATGCTTCTTTTCTGTGAAGTAAACATTTGGTTCAGTTTTTAACGTTTCGGTTAGTTGCTATCACGGTACAGGTCACGAATTTGTAAGCTTACTTTCTGGAGATTGTTGTTTCGAGACCCACCGTAAATAATGTTTCATGGTTGCCGGTTCTCTTCCGGGTCCCAAGACAATAAGAAAGCTACGTCATCGGATTCTGGGCTGTTCCACATAACTCACGGAAACTTTCCGAGTTGTAAAATAGCACTGTTTTCCCAACCTCTTGTACAAAACAAATTACTCATATCACATATGAAGACCCTCCAGCTTAAAATATTAAGAATGAATATACAAATGAAATAATACTAACAATAATAATATATTTTAGTTGTGAATACAGTGCGAGGGTGTGATAAATGTACTATCACAAGCGTACTGTAAATTGATATATTGCTAATCCTGATCATTTTATGTGACTTACTATTTTTATGTGGAAGGGTAACAAAAACACATTAGTAGAAAAAGGCAATACCTGTTAAAAAGCCCTGATTACACTTTAGCTCTTCCTTTCCTTGAATGTGACTTTTAACGACAAAATGTAGAGGGTGCCGAAACTGTGATGACTCCGGCTTGTGTAATTCGAGGGAAATGGAAATAGTTTTCACAGAGTGTAAAACTAGCAGTGACAGTAGAGGCAGGCCAACGAGAAGGTAAGAGCCCTCTGAGACAGTTTAACAAGTTGAAATAACACACTTTCCTGAGTGCCTCTTGATGTCCGTGCTGGAAGGGAACAATGTTGATGAAGTTTGCTCAGAGCACATATGGTGAGTTATATCATTAACATTCTAGCCATCATGCGCTTAGGAAAATTAGAGAATACGATCTTAGTTAAAATTTGTGACGTTGGTATTTATGATGAATTTTGTAGCTTTGTTTGGATAAGGTCGATTGTTCTGCCGACTGGTATTCTATAACTATCTCTGTCAGATGTAGAGTTGACTTCTGAGTAAATACTTTCTTTATTGTTTACCAGGTTTGCTCAGTTTTTATAATGTGGACTTGATATTTTTCTTTTAGAGACATACTGGACGGAAATAGATGTTTAATTGGAGTTATTAAACTACTGTACATTACTGCAAGACACCCTACTTCACTGTCATAATTCAGACAGAAGAAGTGTTGGATTTTTTGGAGCTCCTGAGTGTCTAGTGTTCTGTCTAACTGTCGTTATCACGACCCTGGTTTTGTATTCGTTCTAGAGTGTGCTGCAATTATACTTCATTCCGGAACTGAGTGAACACGTTACTACCGTACAGGTTATGTAGCTGTAAGCTTACATTCAGACCATTGAAGGGTTTGGAAGCCCAATATCAGCAACATTAAGGCGGTTTTCCATTACTTTCCGTTTCCACACGAGAAAAATACCATGGTTGTACCTTCATTAAGACAACCGCTGCTCCTTATTAGAACAGCCATCGTCGTAAACCTGTCAGTGTTAGTGCAACGTTAGTGGAGATCCAATTCCATCCCACTACATATCCACGGTATGAACATACTGAAGAGTCCAATTGTTATTCTTCTTCTTCTTCTTCTTATTCTTGGGGCTTTTTTCTAACCTTTTAGAGTCAGCACGTCGCGTGGGTTTGGCCAATTTTTGCGGCTCGATGCCCTTTCTGACCCCAAACCTATGCGGAGAACTGCATTCACTATTTTGTGTTTTTGTGGTGGTTGGTGGTGTGGTGTGTTGTATATATGCGTATTAAGATAAACACTAATACCCGTTCCCCGAGCTAGAAGACTTAACCATACGCAGATAAAATCCCCTAGTCGGCCGGCCGAAAATCGAATCCGGAGCCCTCTGAACTGAACGCCACGACACTGACCACTCATCCAAGGAGGTGGACTACTGAAGAATTCAATTATCATTAATAAATTGTTCGTAGACTTGTTTGTTTAGCAATAGAGTACATAAACAACTTAGCAGGGTTTGCTGAAAGATGTAATTGCTCTGCAAGGTATAATAATAATAATAATAATAATAATAATAATAATAATAATAATAATAATAATAATAATAATAATAATTATTATTATTATTATTATTATTATTATTATTATTATTATTTCTATTTACGGCCTCAGAACTTGTGAGTTCTGGCATAATCATAGGACTGTAGTTTAATATGATATTGCCCTCACTTAGCTTGACTTCTACATCATGTTTTTCCAGACTCTGGAGACCCTACCGTTACTTTAACCGCAAGCTCATATTTTGAACTTCCGACCTTTTGCTTTTTCCCCTCCTTTTAATGTTAATATAGGATAATGATCCGTGGGCTTGGCAGACTGATATGTAATAGCAACTTCTGGATCGGTGAGGAAAGCAACGGGAAACTATCTCACTCCTCATTTCCCTAGTACGCCTCTTCAGTGATGCCTAGGCCATCTATGACAGCTCATGGCGGAACTGTTGAGGATCCAACCACCCTTTGGGCTGATGACTAAACATACAGGATAATGATACAATTATGTTGCCCTATATTGTATCACCATATCACTACTGTTCTCATTTTACTTTTACACCACTAGAAATGTTAATATAACAACTCATTTCATTTGCATAGCATTTATTTTCGAATACAATTTATATTTCTCAATTCATTTCCATTCTTACTATCAAAGTGATAAATCACCACAGTCGTCCTTGACATGCTCTGGAAATACTAAGGCAAGATAAATATTTTTAAAATTCACTGACAAAGCATTTTGCTCGAATAAGAATTAATATTCCTTTCTAGGAATAAGATTTTCACCTTTAGTTTCAGAGTGATCATTTTCAGACTGTAATTCTCCTCAATCACTAGAAATACTATCAAGAATATCAGCGTGCTTTATAATCCTCCTGCACACTTTTCGTAAGATTTTGATGAATCTTGATTCAAAAGGAAGTTAGTAGGAGTTCCACAAATGTAGTAGAACTTGTATCTTCTCCTTCACTGTGTTGTAGCCAATTATTTCGGAAGAAACTCCACAGTTCTTTCTCTGGTGCTGCGGTTAAAGTTTGAATGAAAGAAGGCAGTACAAGAAAACCGAGAGGCATCTTTGCGATCGGAATGTTGTCAGGAACAAAGCGATTGGGATTTGAAATAGCCTTTGGGAATTTTTACTTTGATGTCCAACGAGACATGAAGCTCAGAGGCAAGAAAGGGAAGAAAAAATCCCAAAGAAAACCGTACACAGTAGATAGTAAACGCTTTACCTGTCTTCAACAGGAATATCTTATGCAAGATCACAACTCAAGCCCGACGTGGTAAGAAAATATATTTTGAATTCTGCTTGTCAGAAAGCTATTATATTCCCTTTGTAAGTCTTACTTTAAGTTTATTTTGTGATCATCTCGCAGTAAAAACAAGCAGTAGGCAGGCGAACAATATTATAGAAATCTAAAGTTATTTGCGACATTACAATGAACTGTCGTAACAAACTTCTTCCTAGTCTTTATTCGGTTTCATCTTCTGAGAACATTTTCTTTTGTTACTCATTTTACTATTACGTACTCCCACATTAGATTTATTACAAAGAAATAATCTTTTTCTTTCGTCAGTATGCTCTTAATATCTTTTGTGCTTATTAATTTAAACGTGATTTTGTTTTCGTAGGTGGTCATTAAGACCCATACACTTGCTGTTCCTATTATACATGTCTAATATCTATGAATCAAACTGCCGGCTGAATGGCTCAGATGGTTGAGACGCAGGACTTTTGACTCCAACGTGATGGGTTCGATCCTGGTTCAGTTCGGGCCAGTATCCAGTAATCGGGAGATCGTGGGTTCGAGCACCACTGTCGGCAGCCCCGAAGATGGTTTTCCGTGGTTTCCCATTTTCACACCAGGCAAATGCCGGGGCTGTACCTTAATTAAGGCCACGTCCGCTTCCTTCCACTTCCTAGGCTTTTCCCATCCCATCGTCGCCATAAGACATATCTGTGTCGGTGCGACGTAAAGCAAATAGCAAAAAAAGGAAAAAAAAAGGTTCAGTCCGGTGGCATTTTAAAGGTGCTGAAATACGTCAGCTTCGTGTCGGTAGATTTACTGATACGTACGAGAACTCCTCCGGGACAACATTGTGGGACGTAAATACATATTATTATTATTATTATTATTATTATTATTATTATTATTATTATTATTATTATTATTATTATTATTAGCCTTTGTGATTGATAAACCTTTCAAGTAAAATTCAATAGATTCTGTTCAACAGTTCAGTCGATTTTGTCTTATTCTTCGTATTTGTGCCGCAGCATTACCTGTTATGGCTTTGATGAAAATCATCTCTCTGTGACACCAAAATCCCCTTTGAGTCTGTGAAAGAGGCCGAGAGTACTTAGGTGTCCTGTATAGTGATGTAGGTAGGATCCAGTGTCTCTGTAGAGGTACCAATGTGATTAGAACGCCTCCTCGTATATATCTCTGGAGCATTCCCAGAGGGACATTCCTACCATGACAGTCTCCACGGAATTACTTGCCAGAATCTTTCCACTAATACAAGTTAAGTTTGAGGTAATTCCTACCTTATCGTGTACAATGATCAAGGTCCCCATGGGAAAGGGGCTTATCTGATCACAAACTTGAGCAAAGTGTATTACGTGTGTGTCTACTCTCCTGCTTGTGTCTGTCTCAACAGTTCCAGCGCTCAACTCACTCCACACGCCATATTACCCTCTTCCTAATGGACTCTTTCACGCATCACGTGATTGTTACGTTCGATTCCATCTTTCCTTTTCAAATAGTCCCTCCTTTTGCTGCAAGTTCATTACCACTCTGAAATATATCTCTTGATTTTCTCTTCTTTTTTGCTGCAGGGCATATTTATTTACAGAGTAAGATTCTGGTAGAACTAATGATCTGTTATCTATAACTTTCTATGATTCCCATGACTTAGCAGAATTCAGTATTTGGTGGACTTGGGTGACTATCATTTTGAGATCAGTTCTGTTATTATTTTCTTACGTCACATGGTAAGCTATAGGCAAACGTTACTTTCGTTCCCTCTACAATTCCATTTAGCATATTTCGTTTTCATAATCGAATAAATAAAATAATTTTACAAACTGTCTGCCGCAGTAAAGAGCCTATTGCACATTTCCTATTTGTGCGTACAGTTCTAAAAGTTATTAAGCGATATGTCTTGCGAAACTACTCTTGCCGTATGAATTGCCGAATATACATGATAAAATATACACGGACTTAGCAAATGTCATGGGATAGTCACCTAATAGCGCGTGGGGCCCCCTCTGGCCCTGCGAACTGCAGTGAAACGCCGTGGAAGTGAGTCGACAAGTCCCTGGAAGTCCTCTGGACGCAGCTGACACCAAATCGTTTGCAGAGCGGCAGCCAATGCTGGTCTCTTCGTGGGTGCAGGATCCATGGCACGAGGCCTGCGTTCCAGGTCATCCCAGATATGCTCGTTAGAGTTCATATCGGGGCGCATGGGTGGTCATGGCAGTCGTTGGACCTCCGCTGCATGTTCCTGGAACCATTCCCGAGCAACGTGGGAGCGGTGTGGCGGCGCGTTATCATATTGAAACACCGCAGAACAGTCTGGGCGCTGGAAGGTCAAAAATGGGTGGAGATGGTCTCCGAGCAGCTCAGTATACCGCGCACCATTCAAAGTCTCTTCCAGCACAACTAGGGGGCCCATTCCATACCAGGAAAACCCCAGACCATAACAGAGACACCAGCGCCCTGGACCACACCTTCGAGGCAGGCGGGATCCATCACTTCATGTGGTCTGCGCCATACACGGTGCCTCCCATAGGCATGGTGCAGTTGAAATCGTGAATCGTCCGACCATATCACGTTACGCCATTGTTCCAGCGTCCATCCCTGGTGACTGGCGACAAATGCGCGTCGTTGTGCCCGATGACGTTGAGTTAACAGTGGCACCCGTGTGCGTCGCCGGCTCCCATATCCCATAGAACCCACGTTCCTACGGATTGTCCACTAGGAGACGTGTCTAGCACGGCCTGTGTTGAATTGAGCCGTGATTTGTTGCACGGTTTCCCGTCGGTCACTACTGACAATCCGTCTCAGATGTCGCCGGTCACGGTCATCGAGGGTGGCTGGGCGGCCGGTCGTTCGTCTGTTGTGAACGGTGACAACCGCATTCGACCATTCACGATACACCCTGGACACGGTTGATCGTGTGAAGCCGAATTCCCGCACCACTTCCGAAATCGCACTTCCCATCCGTCAGGCACCGACCACCATACCCCGTTCGAACGGTGTCAGCTAGCGACGATGTTCCATGTTACATCTGTCACATGCACAGCCACTCCTCACAAGATCTCCTATACAACTGCCGCTGGCACAGGGGGCGTGTGTTGCGCAGACAACACACCTGTGCATCAGAGCTCCGCTATCCCATGACATTTGCTAGGTCAGTGTATTTCAGGTCAGCATCCATTAGAAGGGGAGTGAGATGAGGTTGTGCATTGTCTCCATATTCGTTCAATATGTTCATTGAGGAGGCCGTATAAAGATATAAGCAAAAGGAATTATGTAACGGACAAGAAATGCACTGTATATGGTTTTCTGATTACATTGCCTTATTTGCAGGATCGGGAGGGAATTAAGTAAAATTTTACGAGTTTCGACATCCACACCACAAGAATTAAAATTGAAACTGAACACTTCAAAGGAAAAAGTATTAGTTGTCAAGAAATCAAATGAGGAGGTACTAACAAACATTGAGATTGGTGGTGAAACCGTACAACAAGTCAGTTTTGTTACTTGGGAAGCGTTATCACCGAGAACAATAGGTGCAGCACAGAAATCAGGAAGAGTATTTCCCTAGATAAACAATATAATTGAAATTATTAAGGGTCCACCTATTCAACACAATGAAATTTATTAGTGTGAATTAGTCACATGTCGTTTACATCAGGTACTAGTTTCGGCACTTATATCGTGCCATCACACTAATAAATGTCATTGTATTGAATAGGTGGTACCTTAATAATTTCAATTTTATTGTAATCCCACTTAAATAAGGATCAAGATGAAATTTTTTACTATCAGTTAGAAAAAACAAGCCTTGACAGTAACAACAAACATCTGACGAGCAGGAACATAAACATTGAAATTAGGAAGAATTTGTCAAAATTTTTATGTGGAGTGTTTTGTTGTGTGGTTGCGAAACATGGGTCTTAGCAAAAGCAGGATATTAAACGCCTGGAAGCAATGGAAATCTGGATTTGGAGGAGGATTCTGCTGTTTGCTTTACGTCGCACCGACACAGATTGGTCTTATGGCGACGATGGGACAGGAAAGGCCTAGGAATGTGAAGGAAGCGGCCATGGCCTGAATGAAGGTAAAGCCCCAGCATTTGCCTGGTGTGAAAATCGGAAACCACGGAAAACCGTCTTCAGGGCTGCTGACAGTGGGGTTCGAACCCACTATCCCCGGGATGCTAGCTCACAGCTGCGCGCTACCAACCGCACGACCAACTCGCCCGGTGGAGGAGGATTCTGAATATTAGCTGGACGAAGGAAAAAACAAACGAAAGGGTCCTTAACGAAGTAGATGAAACAAGGGAGTTGATCACCGCTATAGAAAAGAGGAAAACCAAATTCCTTGGACACACACTACGTCATAGTCATAACAAATTCCCCACGTCCATGTTGGAAGGAAAAGTTCTGGGGAAGAAGGGAAGAGAAAGACCGAGGAAGAGGTATCTGGATTCTGTGATGGACAGGCTGAATCTCAAGAAATATGCCGACTAGAAACGCTCAACAGAGGAGATACGAATGTGGATGCAGCGACAAGGCCATGCGTTTAAGATATGAAAAATCCACAGCCTTTTTCCAGTCATTCGACCGGGTCAGGAATGGAATGAATGGAGCCCCCATCTAGCGGCGAAGTTAGGAATTGTCCCGGTTGCGGAAACCTGTCGTACCACTCCTTTGGGGGTAACCGTTAATGCCTGACAGATGAAATGAAATGATATAGGAGTGTGTTGCTGGAATGAATGATGACAGGGAAAACCGGATCTGTAGGATATGAAGGAATGAAATTATAGATTTCAAAACCATAATTTTTCACCAGCCTTAGTGGGTGCGCACGTAAACGACGCTAACGCAGAAGGTAACTTGTGGAAAGCTTTTGAAATGCGAAGGGAAAGGTAGGCATACTAGATGAAACAAACTCGAAACATTATATTAACTCTTATATAAATTTAAAATATAGTATAGAAATTACAACGGACTTATGCGCATAAAATGGTGGGGAATAATTTTGTACACGCTTTAGATATGTCACATGTATGATATATTTGATGAACAGGACTTCCTCAAATAACATGAAATACCAAAGAATTTTTAAAAGCAGTCATTTTTACACAGATTGTGGTTATATAGAAAGTTATTTTATCGAAATATTTATCCAGTTAGGCCTACTTATGATACGATATACTTCATCATTGGCAGCTTAATAATAATAATAATAATAATAATAATAATAATAATAATAATAATAATCATAATAATGTTGGTTCTGCGTCGCACTAAATAATTTTACGGTTTTCGGAGACACCAAGGTACAGCAGTTTTCTCACGCAGGAGTTCCTTTACGAGCCAGTAAATCTATCGACACGAGGCTGATGTATTTGGGAACTTTTAAATACCACTGGACTGAACTGAGATCGAACCCACCAACTTGAGCTAAGAAAGCCAGCGTTTTCCTATCTGAAATATTTAGCCTGGTGGTCATTTTCGTGATTGATATGATAATAGGAATTGTTAAAGCAAAATTCGATAGTATCAAAAATTGTATTATTACTGTATGTGAGGCAGTGCACCAGGAGAGGATGCCCATTCTCCTGTGGCTGCTTACAAATATATTATTTGGATTTTACTTGACATTTTCGTTTTAAACGTCATAAGCTCTAATCTATTGCTTTAATATCCAAGTCTTAATGAAGAAATCAATGGCCATTACTGTATATCTACCCCTCCTATCGTCGCCTTTTGATTAATTAAAGTCGATATCATAAATATCGATATATTCTATATTGTCCGGTGTAAATCATCTGGGATGGGCAGAGATGCCATCGAATATTGGTTGTTAGAATGTGCGTTTTATTTGTGCGATCACACATTACTCGTTCTGCCAGAACATAATTATAACGCACAGTGCACGGAGAGGTGGATGGTACGATACCCGCTATTCACTGCAGCGCATCGCTACTATGTTGACTGCGGCATTTTAATTATTGCCATTATTTGTGGTATGTTTACATCTCTTTGTATGAGTTCACTTCTTGTTTAGCTACAACGAGGCTGAGTCCTTTATACACGGTGTTAACTGGGTGAGGGGAAATGTTTCAATCTTGTTAGCCCTTGTTTTGTTTTGAGCTGATATAAATCTAGGCCTGATACTTAGCGGATTTGTTTATCATTACTTTTAACACTTTGCACCATAGAATCTGTACACATATTGTAACCAGTCATGCACAGAAGTCCAACTTATTCGTAATTACACCTTACAACTTACCCATTATGACATAAAAACGTGCCGGGATCAGAGGCTCAGACGATGGAGGCGCTGGCTTTCTGACCCCAATTGGGCAGGTTCGATCCTGACTCAGTCCGGTGGTATTTGAAGGTGTTCAAATACGTCAGCCTCGTGTCGTGAGATTTTCTGGCATGTAAAAGAATTCCTCCGCGACTAAATTCCGGCATCTCGACGTCTCCGAAAACGGTAAAATAGTTATGTTTGAGTCGTCAGTCCACAGACTGGTTTGATGCAGCGTTCCATGCCAACCTATCCTGTGCTAACCTTTTCATTTCTAAATAACTGCTGCCTCCTAAATCTACTCTATTTGCTTGTCATTTTCATACCTTGATCTACCCCTACCGTTCTTACCCACTACACTTCCCTCAAAAACCAATTGAACAAGTCTTGGGTGTCTTAAAATGTGTCCTGTTATTCAACCACTGCTTCTCGTCAAATTTAACTACAACGATCTCCTCTCACCAATACGATTCAGTATCCCTTCATTCGTAATTTGACCTATCCATCTCACCTCCGGCATTCTTCTGTAATACCACATTTCAAAAGCTTCCATTCTCTTTCTTTCTGAGCTAGTTATCGTCCATGTTTCACTTCCATACAGTGTTCTTAAGAAAGGCCTTTCTTGCTTTTGCTAGCCTATATTAGTGAAACGTAAAGCCAATAACATTATTATTATTGTTATTATTATTATTATTATTATTATTATTATTATGAAAATTCACAGCCTGTTTCCAGTCATTCGACCGGGTCAGGTATGGAATGGATAAAGCCCCCATCTAGCGGCGAGGATAGGAATTGTGTCGGCTGCCGAAACCTGTCGCACTTTTCTGGGGTATTGATTAATTAATGACAGTTGAAATTAAATGATATTGTAAAGTGTTGCTGGAATGAATTATGTCAGGTAAAACCGGAGTACCCGGAGAAAAACCTGTCACGCCTCCGCTTTGTCCAGCACAAATCTCACATGGAGTGACCGGGATTTGAACCGCGGAACCCAGCAGTGAGAGGCCGGCGCTCTGCCACCTGAGCCACGGAGGCACCTATTGCTTTTATTATTATTATTATTATTATTATTATTACATAAAAATCGTGGGTTAAAATACTTTAATGATGGGTTTTAGATGTAATTTTTACCACGAATTATTCCATTTCAGGTACTTGAGTTTCAGCTTTATGAAAGTCATCTCCAGCCCATCATTATGAGTAAATACCTGAACAGATCTGCTACAACCATTACATATTTAAGATACATTCGTTTGATTTCCCATCAATTTAAATGAGCGAAAAGGGGTGGTTTGTAACTGCGATTATATCCGATCGTTATTGAAATCCCAACTCCTGAGCACATCTGAAAGAAGATCAGGGAATATGTTCACTAGTACCTGCCCCTGGCAATTTAACAAGAGAGATTTGGCTTTAGAACAGAATTGACTGATAGTCGTGGTAGCACTAGGAGAAATTCCCCACCACCTCTATGATACACTTCACCAACGAAAGCTTAACAAGAATTTCTACACTGAGATGCAAAGAATGTGGTTCTATAAACCTGTAGCTTTATGAGGAGAGTGCTGAATAGTGATGTTTTAAGGATTATAAATGAAGACGTTCAGAAGATCAATTTGTTGTGCTTCAGTAGGCTTGTATAGTAACTTCTCCCAATACAACAGAATACTGGGGAATCCGAGAAAACCGGCATTATAATAATAATAATAATAATAATAATAATAATAATAATAATAATAATAATAATAATAATAATAATAATAATGACCGTACTTGCAGACATTAATTTAATTAATTTCGTGTGCCTATTTCTAGCCGAGTGCAGCTCTTGTAAGGCAGACCCTCCGATGAGGGTGGGTGGCATCTGCCATGTGTAGGTAACTGCGTGTTATTGTGGTGGAGGATAGTGTTATGTGTGGTGAGTGAGTTGCAGGGATGTTGGGGACAGCACAAACACCCATCCCCCGGGCCATTGGAATTAACCAATGAAGGTTAAAATCCCCGACCCGGCCGGGAATCGAACCAGGGACCCTCTGAACCGAAGGCCAGTACGCTGACCATTCAGCCAACGAGTCGGACACTTACAGACATGATAGAGGCTCTTTGGGCTTATGCTGTGTCAAGAAAAATAAGGTGAAATTATTTACGGTTTGCGGAAAACTTTGCTCTGCTTCTTCAGAAGAAAATCTCGATTGCTCATGAGGAAGACATCTCCAAGAATGAAGTTTGAATTTAGACGTTAATAATAGAAGAGGAAGTGGTATGTTCATTCGTCTCCAGATGGTCCACCGTACGCGGTACAGCACTAGCATTTGAAGCTGAAGATGACGGCACCATCAGAATCAATCAGTCTGAAAGGGAGTCACATAGCAGGTGTATATACGTTATGAAAATATGACGCTGACACAAGATTGGAATGAATCCTCTGGTGATGAGGAACGTACGAATTTGGATAGAAGTGACAGGGAAGGGAAGGGAACTACCTATGTAAATCCTTAATGGCTGGCAACCACGTATTACTTAATTGATAGCCAGTGTCCCTATTGAAATTGTTACGATTTCTACGTATTTCCACAGCTTCCCGTATAATCCTGGACCTGCAGGGTCTAGTGTGAGTAAGAGCTCCAGGTGACGAATGAACGTACCACTTCCACCTCTGTTATTAACGTCTAAATTCGAACTTCATTCTTGCGGAAGCCTTCCTCGTGAACAGTCGATATTTTCTTTTGAAGACGCAGAGCAAAGTTCTCTGCGAAACGTAAAGAATTTCATCTTTCTTGACACGTCATAAGCCCCAAAAGCCTATATCATGACAATAATAATAGTTGCTGTCAAGTATGATTGGATTATGTTTCTTGCCAGTATCATTCACATGTTGAATATTTGAAACAGCATCTTTCCCTTCTCCTCCAAGCATACCCAAAGCAATGGCTTTAAGCTCATATGCTAGAGCTAGATGATATAGACCCATTATTATTATTATTATTATTATTATTATTATTATTATTATTATTCATATATTGAAAGAGATTACTATAAACAGCTTTGGCAAATCCGTCCGTCCGTCCGTCCGTTCTACTGGAGCGATTTGCTTCATTGTTCCTGCGTTCTCTCCGGAATTACCTGCCGGTGAATCGTGAGACATTGTTAGGTCTCTAAGTTTAGCCAACTTTGTGTAATCATAAAATCAAATCATTAAATGATCACTCCAATAATTGCAGGTGAAGGCTTAGACTAACCCGCAATACATTCTGTACTTAGCAGGTTGCTAAGCGACTTCATTAATATTCTGATATATGTGATTTTTATCCTAAGTAATGTCATTGCTAGAGATGGGAATTACAGGCACGAACAGGTTAGAATGCAGTGTTTGAACAAGGTGCAAGTATCATCGAGCCGCTCAACACCAGTGTAAGATGAGTTGCATAAATTTTAGGGGTTCTGATAGTTCAGATCGCTAATATTTATGCAAATCTAATTGCAGGACCGTCGTGCGGGTAGAAAACATTTGCGCCTTGTTCAAACACTTTGTATTCTAACCTATTCGTGCCTATAATTCCCATCTCTAGTCATTGCATGCAGCCATGTTTGATTACTATCTGGCAAGCCAGATGACGGAAAAATACTACTCCCTGCTAGATACTCTTTCATCCTCTAACCTTTCCCAGCAACTGTTGACAGAGTGTTCCTAATAACTTCCATGCTGCTAAGAGAAAAAAGTTTACGTACAAACAGACCCTATCATGACATACACCTTAGACATTATCTGCGAACACCTATCGAAGGATAACCTAGGTACAATAGAAAGAGTGAAGGCCATGTATCTGATGTTCTCAGCCTAGGAAAAAACTCTTTCGAGACTAACGTATGAGCTCACAAGACAGCCGTTCTATGTAGAAGAACTGCGATTAAAAATACCATTGCCTTCTACGGCAGAATATAAAGCTTTACATCAAGAACTGCAGGATAAAAATGCAAATATATGGATGGATTTTTACCAAACAGGCGGCATGGTGACGTCAGAATGTATGAATTCTGACTATGAAATGCGGCATACCATAGTGCCCTTCTTATTAAATGTTCATAAAACCATTGAAAACGGCTGACAAAACAATGTAACTACGACAGTCATATCACGACCAGTTATCTGACCTATTTTTAACGAATGCTGTGGAGCAGGACGAGTCCTCTAGTGTGCATAAAATAACATGTCCTGACTGACTGAGCCTATGCAAAACTACTGGACATAAATAAATTATTTTGGGGATAATGTATAATACGGTGTAAGTGCACATCAAAGAAGGATTTTTGGATGTTCCGTGATAAGAGGTGAAAAGGAGGGTGAATTTTTGAAATGAGTAAATCTATATCTCAAAAACTGAACAGTTTAAAGACGTGAAAATTGGTATCTGGAATCTGGGTGAAGAGGACTTAAAATTTTGTAGAATCCTTTAATTGGGATACTTATATGTCAAAAACTGAATATGCTACAGACATGAAAATTGGTATTTGGAATTTCCTTTAAAAATCAAGGAACCCGTATTTTTTGTCTTCGGAAAATCCACTTAAGGGGTGAAAATAATTGAAAATATTAGAGACGTGAAAACCGGTATTTGGAATCTCATTTAAAAATAAAAATAAAAGAACATGAATTGTGTTTTGTTTTCGTAAAAGCCACTTAACGGGGGTGAAAATAAGTGAGGAAAGAGTTGAATTCTTTTTACGAGGATACTTAAATCTTCAAAAACTGAAGATGTTATAGACATGGAGATAGGTATTTGGAATCTTCTTTAAAAATAAAGAAACACATATTTCTTTTTTGTTTTCGACTTGAGAGAGGACTGTTTTCCACATGTGCAGTTCTATGTTACATATTCCACGGTTATCTCTGCCGGTAACCTGGTCATCTTAGACCCAAAACCTGGTTTACAAAGAGGTTCTGGGGTATATGGAACTCCATTTTTCGACGAGTTTTTATACTTTAGGGATTTTCAGGTGCAGTACCGATAGGTAACTTTCTCCTTTTCCGACCCCAACGGTATTAGGTTTGTGAGGCTCTTCATGGCCCTTGTCGTCCTTTCAGAGATAGCTTAATTCGTCTAAGAGTAGGATCTATTCCTCTTCGCCGCGTGATTAGTGTTATGCGAGAATGGTTGCTCAGTTGTACTCACTTTTAGAGCAGTAACCACAACCAACAACCAACATCACTTAAAGAATAACACAAGAGAGAATCCTGAATGGAGGAAGGAATACCCACTTTACATTAGATGCCTAATATCACAGTGCCAGAAGAAAACTGAATGTGAAGATTTTTCACAATCTTCCAAATATTTCTGGAAATATTAATCCTATCTAAACAGTGCGTCTAACGACAACATAGAACTATTTTATAATATTTTGTTTCTTTCGTGTTTCATACATTTTACCTTATGAGCTACGATAATGGACATACTCTCGAATTTAAGACATTGGCAAGCACAATAACGGTGAGCACTGGTGACTGGGATAGCAGTTCAGTTGTCATGGTAATCAACTAACTAGTAATGATGGTGATTGTTTAAATAGGCTGCATATCCGCGGTTCTTTTATCAAATTACGAAATCCACGTGGACGAAGCTGAGGGTGACAGATTATTATTATTATTATTATTATTATTATTATTATTATTATTATTATTATTATTATTATTATTATAACAGTGGTGTAATAGTATGTGTTTAACATTCATTTAACTCACATAGGTCTCAGTATCGGATTTTCCAGGACGAGGATCTTAAACGTAACAGAAAATCTACTCACACTCCCATTTAAGCGTTATCGGATGTCAACCGAGTGTACCTGGGCTCGATCCCGTAGCCTCAAGCTCGAAAAGAAAGCTCCTAAACAACTTCGCGCTACCCTACCGGTCTCAATTGCATTCTAATTTCTTCCCTTTCGAGAAACACTGCCCCATAGCCGGTATCTTGCGTACCACTGCACATATATATCTCACATTGGGCTTTGGATTGCTAAGACGTTTGCCGCTCATCCAGAAGACCAACATATATCAGAGTCAGTTGGTCAGCGTGACGAAATTCTCAGCCATATTACTTGGCTTTCGTAACTAGGTACTCTGCTCTCATATGAGATATTTTGTTCATTTGGTCTCACGGGTCTGACTGGACACTGTTCCAGCCTTCACCTCAGAGCCAAAGTCCTTAGATACGGCAGAAATCGAATCCAGGGCTTCTGGAATAGACGTGGCACACTGTTCGTATACTTCGGGCCTGAAAGTATCTCATGGACACCCTGTGTAAATTCTCTCCCGTCTGAAGTCCAATCATACTCCCACTAACTGTATCCTGATTTGGTGCACCTTCAATGGGAGAGGCAGTAATTCTGTTTTTGCATGGCTTCGTGTGTAAACAAAAAGGTTGTTCTATTTATGAGTTCCCACTCCTCTAATTTGGAGGTCGGAATGCTACCAATGCTGAAGAGGACTTTTTGTTGAGCGATTCGCTAACATATACGAGAGTAATTATGCATGTTCACCTCATTTCGGATCGATTGTGAAAGATTTCAGTAATATAGTGGCTCGATTGCCATTTTGGGAGTGCAATGACGATGGAATGTATATCAAACCCAAACCAAACTCCATAGCGCAACAGCCCCGAAGGGCCATGGGCTATCAAGTGACCGCTGCTCAGCCCGAATGCCTGCAGATTATGAAGTGTCGTGTGGTCAATACGACGAATCCTCTCGGCCGTTCTTCTTGTTTTCCTAGGCCGGGGTCGCCATCTCACAGTCAGATGGCCCCTCAGTTGTATTCACGCGGGTTGAGTGGTTATCAGTTAACTTGAAACTAGTGTGCATATTTCTTCTTTGAAAAGCGTAATTAGAATGTCAATATCGTGATAATAATTGATTATTCATTCCTTTAAAAAAAACAGAGGAACAGGATCTTCTTACACGTAACCTTCCTCCCTAAAAGTACAACATGCTATTGTGTGACATTTGTTCTACGGTCGACTAGTAAATTCTGCTAGGTGCCATGCGCTGTGAATGCATAGCACGAAAACCAATAATTTATTAAGTCTGTGAATGATGATAATGATGATGATGAAAATCTATACATATTATAAAATAAAATTCTTGGTCCCGTCTCTCTGTCTGTCTGTCTGTCTGTCTGTCTGTCTGTCTGTCTGTCTGTCTGTCTGTCTGTCTGTCTGTCTGTCTGTCTGTCTGTCTGTCTGTCTGTCTGTCTGTCTGTCTGTCTGTCTGTCTGTCTGTCTGTCTGTCTGTCTGTCTGTCTGTGATGGTTAATCTTAAGAATCACTGGATGTATTTTGATGTGGTTTTCACCATTCTGTAAAGTATCATTCTAGAATGATTTATGTACAGAAATATTCATCTATGATCAAAGGAAGCCGAGCAGTGAAGCAAGTCGAAGGAGATCTCACACATTAAGATGTGAATAACTTCCACAATCACAGAAGATTGTAAAAAACTTTAATCTCTGGTACACTATCAGTTTTCGGCACCAATTTTCTGCAACGTGTTAAAATACGCGTGGTTTGCAGCCAAATTGTGCGATGATAGGACATCGTTCATGAATGTCAACAAATTTCCTTTGCGATAGATGTATTTAAAAAACCTGCGAATACAAAAATACGGCGTTTATCACTTGGGCAAGATGCCGCAATAATTATTGTTTCCCCTACTTCTGTGACCAAAATCACCCTAGTTCGTGCAATAGTCCGTCGAGAAAGGCTCGATAGTGAATGAAAAAATAGGATAGAGTAAGGTGTACAGAATACCGGGAATATATTAATTTTTCAAACAGTTCCTGTACAAAATTTTTCAGAGTCCTTTTCCCACTAAAAAGTAATTTATTGGAATCGTTTGGAAAATGAACATTACTGAAGACACCCTAATTTGTGAGAGATATGAAATATTTGAAAAACAATCGCCCAACGGCGGGATTCAATCCATCGATCGCGCGCTTACGAAGCTGCGCCACAAGATCGCTGTGTTTTTCGCAAACATAACTTGCACATAAGCGCACTCCAATTGTTCATTAATTCATTTCTCGGAAACGGCTGAGAATTGCGCCTTACTACTTGCACGTGCTATATTTCTGGTCATGCCCTATACGTGTACCAAAGATGGATCGAATCGGTCACTCAAGCAACATACCCTCCCCTTGTAAGCCCCAGAGCTGACCTTCTTTTCTCTGTTTTGCTCACCTTTGGTTACTGGTCTTACCCTTTTTTTTTTAGCTTATATTCGAGATAATTTGAGTGATTTAAGTGTTTCTTTGAAATATAAAAATATATTTATTGGTGCTGTGTGGAACTTCCATTGTTCAAAAATTAATTGAAGATGAAGTATTTTGAAGAATTTCCATTTTAAGTGCATGGTAATTTTCCGATTGTAACATTGATAACTGTGAAGCCCCTCAACAAATCGACAGTGACTCAGATATACGTAATGCTTGAATGAAACCATTTATGACGCTCTTTTCTGTAAATTTTGAGCAGGCTCCAGTCGTGTTTCACGGAGAACTAATTTTATAAAGGTTTCATTGTAACACAATTTTGAAAGATAGGTGTTACTATATTCCTGACGGTCTCCTTGCATTTTATAAGAACTTGAAGAAGAGGAAGATGAAGAAATTTTCAGCATATCCACGCTTTGGCGTGCAAATTACTGTAGTTACTATGTTTGGCTCTGTATAATTTCGTGAACACATTTTCTCAGTTTTGAAGCTCAATAAAAGTAAACTTAGGTCATGTTTGTCCGATGATGCGTGGAAAGCAGGGTTACATATTCCTTCTGCTCAAACAATTATTTCTTCATCAAAGTTAGTGAAATCAAAGAAACGCCTAGTATAATCCTAAGTACAGAAGAAAAGGACAATTTTATGATTTGTAGAATTTTATATATGCCACTCACTCACCTCACTCCCCTCCGCCTCTTCTTCATTCACCCGCTATCTGTCTCCTTTGGGGCTCGCTCCCATCACTGAAAGGCGGGGCCCTGGGCCAGTCACGGGAGCTGCCCACTTGAAATGCCCCTGGCTTAGGTTAATATTCGTTGTACTAGCTAATTTCATTTAAATATTACGAAATTTCTGATAATCATTGACCTGTTGACCTATCTAGATGTTTACCATGCAGTTTTATCCATGTACTCAATACTCACAGTAATTTTTATAATGACTGAGACCTATATTATTCAAATTTCGTACCATAACAACAGTATAATAATTGGATGGTTAGGCTTTTATATGCCTAATCATCCTTCACGTTTTCTTACCTGCTATGGCACCCTAAAACCTCATTGTTATTTAACATATGGGCCGATTACTTCAGTTGAATTATCGCTTATAATATGTGTGAGAAAGGAATTAGTGTCTATTAACTTATCCATATTTACGTTACTTTGGATAGCGATCAACGACCCTGAAGATAATGCGCCGACCTCTCAAACTGCCTCCAGTTGGTGAGATTTTGTGTTGTTTGGGTCCAGTTCTCGTGGACTTTGAGTTGGTATTTCGGTAATCAATCTTCCCATTATCAGTATTATAGCTTTCAGTTTATGTACAATGTTGAGTTTATTATACAAATCGTTCAACTCTTGGTTCTTACAGCGTCTCCTTCAGCTTATACAACATTCTAAATTCGCAGGCAAATATCATGTAAGAAGTGTAGGAACTACGAAATTGTCCACTTTGAACATTTTTGAAACTCGTAAGTTTTGCATTTTGGGCAAGTACGTAATTTTATTGAACTGTTACTAGTTTATAGGAAATGTGGCTACTCTTATTCTCAGGGTGTGGATAGCGCAGTTATGTATCTGGTTAATCTCTCTAAATCTGTCCAAGAATCGAATTCAAGTGTATCGTTAGGTGGACATTTCACACGAAAAATCAAGTAGCGAGGATACCATTAAACCTTAAACCTCTGACTAAAACCCAAAATATTTCAGTGTTGTTCTAATAATCCCAGTTATAAATAAAATTAAATTATCAATATTTATACCTGTACAGTTTATTGACTATTTAGTCTTGTGGTATGGCAATGTGTTCCGTTGCTGCAGTGAATGAATAATTTTCACAAATATTGGTCTCATTTAGTTCTGTATATTGTTTACTGTAAGTATGCAATTAATGTGAAAAATATTAAGATCGTAGGCTATTAAGAAATAAGACCTTCGCTAATATACGTAAATTGTCACTTATTAATCATCTGCAGACGGATATTGAGCGAGAGCAACTTTTTTCTTTCCTGATGCGTAGGCTACCCTCATAGCAACAGCCTCCTGCTGGCTGCGTTCCGCTGCCTGTCACTTGGCATAATGAAATAGGTTTGGGGCAAACGAAATTAGAGACGACGAGATTTCAAAGGGCACTGCTTTCCCTTTCTGACAACGATGACATATTCCTTGCTCTCAGGGTTCGTGCTATACAAATGAGCATAACAAGGCTAAGTCTGGCAGAGCAAGAATCTTGCCTTCAATCAGCTCACCATTAACATTTCTGAGACATCCTTCCTAACGCACATGGCCTTTTAACAAAATATACATCATAAAAGTCGTAGTTAAAATAATTTTATAACTTAAGTTCATCGCATTTTCTATCTATAACACATATTCCCTGTGAATTATAAGACATTGTGAATATATGACATAATTACTATATACAAATTATCAGGAAAATCGTGTAATTAAAATAACTGCCGGGCTGAGTGGCTCAGACGGTTAAGGCGCTGGCCTTCTAACCCAAACTTGGCAGGTTCGATCCTGGCTCAGTCCGGTGGTATTTGAAGGTGCTCAAATACGACAGCCTCGTGTCGGTAGATTTACTGGCCCGTAAAAGAACTCCTGCGGGACTAAATTCCGGCACCTCGGCGTCTCCGAAGACCTTAAATGTAGTTAGTGGGACGTAAAGCAAATAACATTATTATTATTGTTACCGTGTTTTGGTGGTAGGTAGAGGTGTAAGAAGGTGCGGGCGTGAATGGGTCTCAAACTACGGAATCAAAGTTAATGTAAAAGTTAACAAGGTTATATTTCCTTTTCAATATTAAGTAATAACAAAGAACAGGTACTTAGTAGCCGAAACACAATTTGAAATGTACAATTACAGGGATTACAGAGTTTGGGCTTCGAGCCCTGAGTTCACACTTTTTGAGCAACTAGCCCAACTTTCCGATATACAAATTTTAACAAAGGGGCAGAAGACCCCAATCAAACCCTGGAGCACTTGCTCCAAATTACACAGTAAAGCCTCCTCGAGGCATACAACACTCCGTTTCCAAAAGAGCCACACGCTCTTTAATTTAAGCCTCTCCAAGGCCACACCAAACTCCACCTTCAAGTTGTCCTCAACGGACATAAACACAGGGGTAAAATACCCAATCTACTGAGGTCTATTAAATGAAAAGCAGGTTAATTGAATGACCTCTAAAACAATTTGAGAGGAGGCGAACTTGCACTCCTAATACACTTTGATTTTAAAACCTACTTTGGCACTAGGCCGTTATTACAAGGGCTAATCCCATACTACAGAGGTGACTTAATAGCAATTTACATTACATTACGGAAGAATAGGTTGAGAGAATAAGTTCACCTCAAGACGATGTGAGTGGGAGCTCGAGAGGGTTAAGCACTCTCTATCCCGATATGTCGTTTTAAAATAGAATAGATACCAGTTGTTTTTACATTTTAGGAAAAGGTTACATGGTTGAACGCTTAGAACCCGCCCCGAAAGTTAAACTGCTGAGCAAGAAAAGAAAGAATTTATTAATCGGCCATTACCTTATTGTTGACCGCCGCCGAGGAAAGAGGCGCTTCCCGCCTCCTGCTATGTACTTAATACACTGAAAGATGGAACAGAAGTGGCCCGGAGACCCTAAAATCAGCAGTTTATATACTCTCGCGGAAGTTTCTAGGCGTTAGGGGAATGAACACCCCCGCCCACAATGTTTTTATTGGATAGGACCCCGCAACAGATACAAGTTGGGGGAAGATACACCAGATTGGTCAGAAATTACTAAAAGAAATTCGGGATTGGATAAATCTTAAACAAGGGGAAAAAGAGGGGTATACAGCCAACTTAAACAATAACAGAAAGAAATTTAACAAGAAACAAACTTTTGAAATAAAAATTTCTCCAACAAAATAGTTCTTTGACTCCGCACTAGGGTGCGCTATTGTTGATCTTCAGTAGTGTCCTCTAGAAGAGAAAGTTCACACTTCTTACTTCAAGCGAAACAAAAACACATCAAAAGTGACACAGTTCAAAAACTCAAAATTTTCCACGTGGTGACATCTTCTGAGAAAGTAGAGAATTAATAGAGTAGATAAAGTTCAACCTTCCTCCAGAAGAGGAGTTTCAACTGGCGCAACTTTTAAATAAACGGTGTAGAGGTGTACCGCCCGGTACAATTATTATTATTATTATTATTAATTAAAATAACTTACTTGAGATATTACGGAGCAGACTTTGACAGTGCTAAGTGGGTTAAAATCCAAAAGTCTGTAAAGTAGCTCATTGTACGTTCCCATTTCGTTTCCAGAAAGCTGGATCTCTCTTTATGGATACTACAGATTATTTTTTAACCTAGTAGCGTCTACTTAGAAATACACCATTGCCGACACTCACGAACAAGAGTTACGAAACATTCAAAATAAGTATACAAATCTAATAATTACGGAACTCCCGAACATTAAATGAGTGTATAAAGTTAGTAACCTAAGAATGAACAAGTAAGTTCTTTATGTACTCTAGGCTGCGATATTTTCGTACACATTCTATTTTATAATGCATAGCAATACAAACTGATGTCTGATTTGACAGGGTTGTAAGGCTTCGTGTTTCACGTGACTATTAATAATGTGATCAAAGCCACGGGATCTATAGCTCTACTTGGAATACGAACAAGAGTTATGTGACTTCTGACTTCTCATTTCATAATACAGCTGGCCGCGATTTGAACGTTGGACGGATGTCGGTGAAGATGCATTACCACTCATCTATTACGACTGTATAAAAATGAGATTCGTTAACATTTTAATCTTTATATGGAATGAAATTACCTTGTAGAATCCACAACAGTGTAATACACAGTTTAAAAAAAATAGGAGAACGTGTTTTTGAACGTATGCCATGCTCCGCAAAACAATAATTCACACCCAGGTATATATATTGCAAATTGCTTTACGTCGCACCGACAGAGATAGGTCTTATGGTTACAATGGGACAGGAAAGGTCTAGGAGTGAGAAGGAAGCTGCCGTGGCATTAATTAAGGAACAGCCCCAGCATTATCCTGGTGTGAAAATGGGCCCAGTTATATTGCCAACTAAACTTTTATTTTTCACCGTTGAAGTATACAAACGAACGTCGAAGGATTCGCGTTTTCATAACACAAACGGAAATGTGAAAATAGGGGCGAAAACAAAGTGATAACAGCCTCCAGACTGGATTTTTTAAATCACAGTTGGAGAGCTTCAGTGTGGTGTATGTCCTCCTCGAGCATTTATCAAAGCTTGGTACCTACGTGGCATGCTCCGTATAAGTTGACGGAGGTCATGTTGCTGTATCTATCAGGTCCCATTCTTCAATGAGAGCCTGTTTGATGTCTCGGAGATTCTGCGGTGGAACAGGACGCCCACGAACTCTTCTGTCAACCCTATCCCACACATGCTGGATAAGATTAAGGTCGGGACTCACTGCTGGCCATTCCATCTCTCGAATGTCCAGTTCTCACAAGACAGCTCTGGTGATGCACGCTACATGAGCCCTGGCATTGTCGTGCATGAGTACGAATTCAGGGCCGACACCGTATGCAGCAACCAACACATGCTGTAGGAGTATCTGCTCGATGTACCTCTCAGCGGTAATACTACCACGGACGACGACAAGATCCGTACAGCCATCAATTCTGATGCCACCGCACACCATCACACAATCTTGTCCGAATCGGTCGCCTTCCTGGACAACAATTGGCATGTATTGCTCACCACGGCGTCTCCATACACGTTGACGTCCATCACGCTGTGTCAGGGGAAATCTGGACTCGTCTGTGAACAACACAGGTCTCTATTGGCGAAGTTGCCAGTTGACGTGGGTACGGCAAACAGAAGGTGAGCTGCGTGATGTTGCTGCGTTAAATGGGGCACTCGAACAGGACGTCTGGGTCATAAGAACACTTCTCTTAACCTGTTCCTTACACTCTGGTAAGGTACCATGACTCCAGTGACCCTTGTTGCAGTTCCCTGGCAGTTGCTGAATGACGCCGCAACGCACAGAGGTTCAGATATCGGTCATCCTGTGGAGTTGTCATGCGTCCACGACCTTGCCCAACCCTCCTTGTGAACTGGCCTGTCCCATTGTAGTAATTACACAAGCGTTGAATAACTAACGGAAAAACATTGAGATCACAGCAACACGATGAAAAAGTCCATTCTTCCTGGATCAAAGTGACGGCCCTTGCGATTTGAACCTCGTTAAGATGTCTTATGGGATGTGCTGGTTGGCGTAAAACGTGCTCAGATGACCGCAGTAGTCTGTGTACCTCACAATGACACACGGACGCGCCGCTATTCACTTTGTTTTGAGAGGTCACCTGAGAGTTTAATGCATGGTTACGCCTACAGATGGAGTATAACTTCGATTTGACATACCCTGAGTACTGAGGTCTCAAGGTATGCTGAAGGACCATTGGAACCCCATCTACCGAATTAAGGTTCACATACCAGACGTTACAAAACATTTCCCCCAATTTTTTTGAACTGTGTAATATCTGATTACGCATGTTTCACTCTGTTTCTGTGTACCACTCTCGATCAGGTTATGGGAGTGGTATCTGAGTGCTCACATGCCGGAAAGATTGAATAGAGCATGTGCAATAATTTCGTTGGAAGGAAGTTACTGCAAGATTTTCACATGCTGGAATTTTAGGGAAATTTGTGTATGTTATTATTATAATTGAGATTGGAAACTGCCTAGCCGAGGTGAAAAGGACGTGATCAGTTTACACGCAAGGACATGAGTTCGATTACTCGAGAGAAAGCTGAACAATTTTGAAATGACACTTTCGCATTTGGATAATTGATACGTCTGCAACCGGTTAATTATAGGTTTATATGTAACCACTCTGACTTTGTACCAAATTTACTAATATTCGAAGCCTTTAGTTTCCCCTTCTTATTTCTTTTACGCAGGTGTATTATAGCCGACATTACCGTAACGCAACTTGCCCGTTGTTTGTCGAAATCAGAATACCGCAGCTGATTTACATTGCTACTACGTCCTTATTCGAAGCTGCTCCTGATTTTTCTATTTGACATCGCTTGGTGAATTGTGATACGATTAGTAAAATCCTGCAAGTTCTTTTCGTTATCCGATACTCTTTTATTAACGGTTTGATGTATTTATTTTTATCGGTTAAATCTTCTTGTAATTTGTTAACAATATTATGAATACACGACAATGGGATATTAAAGACAGCCGTCAATCAACCTACAGTGTCATATTAAGCGTAGACTTCATCGTAGATACTGATATTGTATTATGATGCTCATCAAATTAGTACCGAAGGATGTTGGAAGATAACGTTGGGTGTAGAGAGGCACAAATGAAGAGGTGCTTCGGAGAATCAATGAGTAAATAAAACTACTCAGATTGCCGAAAAGGAGAATAAACACAGGACAGAGTAGGTCATAAAGGCATGCAGACTGCAACTTCAACGCACAATTGCTGAGGACTCAGTACGTACTGTCCCAAGACATTGGCCCATGAAACACTGCATTTAGCCGATCGTAACACTGTAATAAGAAGAAGAAGACGAATAAGAAGAAGAACTTTCTTTCTTTCTTTCTTTCTTTCTTTCTTTCTTTCTTTCTTTCTTTCTTTTTTCTTTCGAAGTTACAGTGATATGAGATTCTCGGAACTAGATGCATCGCCCCATTTTTCAGTCTAAAATTTCTCCCAAGTTTAGTTTGATACCTATAAGTTGGTTTGAAAGGTCATCGTAACAAGTTAATAATTTTAAAACAATTTTTCATCATTCAGTGATAGTTTACTGCCAGATTGTTCTATAAATATATCGTAGGCCTACTTGATGCCAGCTATAGGCTGTGTTGCAGAGAACGAGATAACTCCCAAGTCAATAAAAATAGATCTGCTATGGCAATATTATGGTAATACATCCGATTGGTAGGATGTCGTATTGTGATGCATCTCTTGACCACATCAAAGCAGAAGTGTTAGCTGCTAGTGAAAACGACGTTATTGGAGAGTATTCAGGTAGAGAATGTAGCTCGACGGGAGGATAATGGCATGTGGGAGGCTGGAGTTGAGTACCACTCTAGCTTCGAGTCATCCTAAAAAGTAGTCTGATTTCCTTAAGTGACTATTTATTCCACACTCGCTCGCACAACGGATCTGCTATACCATTTCCTCCAGAGAATCTTATCTTTTCAGCAGGGATATGTTGATTATCAACACATTTCTCCTAGTTTCTTGCTAAGAGTTTGCAGTTGAAGTAAGCATTTAACAATTAACGGGATTATACTGCTCCGATTAGTTTAAGGTGTGTGTGGGGGTAATCCAAGTGCATTTCAAATTCAGAAGAATAAATGTAATGCACTTAATGAAAAGAAGCATACCCTATAAGGTGTAATTTCACTGATAGTATAATCTGAGATACGCATTAATACCTGCATTAACCTTAATTGCAGGAGAAAAATTGGAAATTAGCATTTGTAATATGTTTCTAATTATCTGACCTACTCTTCATTCTAAATTTTAATGAACTAGTGCAATATAGATTGTAATACTAATTTTAGGGGTGAACCACAAATAAAGATACTCCAAACGTAGTATATCAATAGTGACCGATCCAAATATAAAACATGCTGTATACTGGGTTTCGCTATCTGGAGCGATATTTTTAGTTTCGGCTGTGACGTGTCCTCTCATTGAGTACTGAAACTTATCGTTGGAAAAGACCCATTCGCGTGTCAACAGGAAAGCCGTTTCATTAGCTAAAGCCATATGTTATCATCATCATTATCTGTTTAATGCAGTGCTGTAGCTGTTGGCTCGCCAGCCGGATGGTAAAGGTTTGAATTCGAGTGGATCTCGCGTTAGAATTTTTATCTAAAAGAATCACATGGCATCAGAAAATGCATGCAGCTTTGAACCACCGCGTCAGAACCCAATGGGTGGCAGGGTGGTTCCAGCAAACCCAGAAATGCCTAGGATAAACTGCAGTAAGACGGATAACCGAAATGTAAGTAGCCTCTAAACGGAAACTGTCTTCATCATCGTCAGTAATAATTTCAACACAAACAGGACAATATATGATGTCACTTGGGCTGGGTGGCTGAGATGGTAAAAGCGGTGGTGGATTCTGTCCTGTCCGGTGGTATTTGAAGATGCTCAAATACACCAGCCGGGCGTCGGTAGACTAACTCCTGAGAGACAACATTCTGGCACCTCAGCGTCTCCAAATACCTTAAAAGGATTTAGTGCGACCCGAAACCAATGACATTACCGTTTAATCGTGACGTAATTGTCACAACTGAGCAATATCACGTGGATCATAGACACTGCTATACCAAATTATTACTCTTGTTGAAATTGTAATCCCAGGAAATGGAAATGTACCAAAACCGCTACAGACAGTTCCGCACCGACTGAGTATGCCACACATCAACTACCAGTAACTACAGAAGGTAGTAATATTTGACAGCTCTCATACAGTTAGAAAATTCCTAAATACTGACTGAGCCTGTGAAACTTCTTGTGTGTAACCATCGATGTTTTTGTAAAAAGAAGAAAGGAAGACTGAAGTTCTATGTCCACATACAACCTGTTCGGTGAATGAAGTCAGAACGGTCAATCCGGTAACACTGGCGACACGCAGTGCTGCACCTGCGTAGCAGCAGGTTTTGGCCACCTGCTCCCAACATTGTTCAGTTGAGTATCGTGTGTGTGTGCCGTGTGAGACCTGTTTGACCCAGTGCAGTTTTAAGCTTGGCAAGACCCCGAAAGAAACGCATACGATGCTGGTACATGTTTATGAAGATCAAGCACTGTCCTTGAAGTGTGTGTACGAGTGGTTCGCCCGTTTTCGCGGAGGCCGGGAAAGTGTTTCTTACAACCCACGTAGCGGAAGACCGGCGACCGCTGTAAGGGACGAAAACATTGAGAAGCTGAGGCCATTAATCACAAACGATCGGCGATTAACTGTGCGCATGATGGCGGATGAACTGCAGATTAACCGTGAATCCGTGCGACAAAACGTTACCCAGAAATTAGGAAAAGAAGAAAACGTGTTCTCGTCTTGTGCCACATCACTTGACTGAAGATCAGAAGCACGTTTAGAGGCTTCGCAGGATTTTGTCGAAACGGCAGATAAGACATCAAATTTTTTGAACTATATCGTCAGTGAGGATGAAACCTGGTGTCTCAGGTACGACCCCGAAACGAAACGGCAAAGCATGGAATGGCGTTCTCGCCAGATCTCAATCCTCCAGACGTCTTCCTATTCCTACGACTCAAACCCGCTTTGAAAGGAAAGAGATTTGACGATATTCCTGACATCAAACGAAACGTGACGAGGGTTTTGAACACCATCCCAAAGGAAGCCTTCTTTCAAAGTTTCCAGGACATGTATCGCCGATCTCAGCAGTGCATCGTTATGGGAGGGGACTATTTCGAAGAACAGTAAGGTCACTGTCGTGCATTGTTTATCTATGTTGATAGTACAGGACTATTCACCGAACTTCATTTACACAAGTTGTTTTTAGAATGGATGACAAGCGTTTGACTAAGAATTATCATACTCGTTAGAAAACCTAAGACATGTGATAAATGGTTCAGGGAGGCCAGGAAAGATCTGAAAAAGACTGGACTAAATCGTGAAGACACTGTTAACAGAAACAAGTACCGAGACCAAGGGATTTCGTGAAGAAGAACAGCAGAAGAGCGGGTGGTCAGCAGAAAGGAGATAGGCTGCCGGAGGGAGAATGCAACGATACCGGGCTGCAATGAAAGCTTCTAAAAATGTGTAAATGTTGCTTATTGTTGTCTCTAGTGCCGTAAACATATAATAATGATAATAATAATAATAAAATTACCGTTCCATTCTACCTGCTAGTTGAGGATGTGAAACACCAGTAAGAGACAGAAGTATAATTTTTTTGAAATTTACGAATTTTAGTTATAGATGTATGATAATATTTCAGTAGTTTTTTTGCTATTTGCTTTACGTCGCCCCGACACAGATGTGTCTTATGGCGACGATGGGATAGAAAAGGCCTAGGAATTGGAATGAAGCGGCCGTGGCCTTAATTAAGGTACAGCCACGGCATTTGCCTAGTGTGAAAATGGGAAACCACGGAAAACCATTTTCAGGGCTGCCGACAGTGGGGCTCGAACCCACTATCTCCCGATTACTGGATACTGGCCGCACTTAAGCGACTGCAGCTATCGAGCTCCGTCTATTTTCAGTAGTTATATCGATGAAATTCTTTTCTAACTGCTCATATCGCACTTAAATGCCATTTTGACACTTGAGGCTACGCCCACCTATTCGACAAGGTACGCATATTTTTGAAAAAATGTCTGTAATTTCAAACTTCGTGGTATAGCAGTGCGATCTTGTTTCTACAATGCGTAACAACTGTTTCCGCTCTTCACTTGTTCGCTTAGCCCTGTTTGGAGTTAGTTTACTGAAACCACACGTGTTAGTATGTTTTGGTAGTGAACCAAACATACTTTTAGAATGTCTCGTTCTAATGGAATTTTTAAGAAACGTACTGGAATAGATGGAAGGAAAGGACGTGGGCCAACATGTGAAATAGTTGGTAATCAGGAGGCCGGTAGTGAAAATGAAAATGATGCAGTTTTGACATACAGTGAGGGGTGTGCAGGCCGATTGAGGGTTCTGAGGGTTTCAAGCATTGAAGCAGGTCAAAATATGCAAAAGATTTGCAATGAAATTGATATCCTAATGATTAAAAAATCAGACTTACAGGCCCAGGTGGTAACATCAAAGCAACAGAGAAAGGTGAAGAGATCGTGCGAAGATGCTGAAATTGACCCGGATGATCCAGATTATAGGCCAGGAATGCACTGAGGTATCATTCATCTTTGTTTCAATTTATCTCAAAACACATATTTAAAAATGTTATGTTCCTTTTACCTTAGAACCACTAGAGTTACGAACGCGGAACTTGAACCACATCATCTTCTTGGAGTTGAAAGTATACTGAGTTTTACTGTCTTTTATATTTTCAAAATTATAGTTATTCAAATGATTATGTTTTTAAAAGATAAATTGACCTCTAGTGAAATAGAATTCAAAAATGTATTTGTGGGTTAATATTTATGAAACCAAGCTTAAAGTGTGCACAGAGCTTCATTCTTTAAGTTTAGTAAATCCTATTAACTTCTATGCAATGGTCTTTGAGAGAAAGGTGCATGAATTTGGCAAATTTAACATTGTGAAGTTAGGATGTAACTGTACCCCTGCAGTTAGTTTAATTCTATAATAATACTACTACTACTACTACTACTACTACTACTACTACTACTACTACTATTTGTACTACTACTCTGATTGATACTACTACTAGTATTAACAATAGTAGTAGCAGTAATGTGGTAAATATTTCACTGATATTTTAATGAGAGTATCTGTTGATAATTTTGAATTTGGTAGACCCTTTGTCCAGACATTGTTTATGGGCATAAATTCATATCAGCGTGTATAATTGGGAATGCTGATGTGTTTGTCTTTAGAGGTTGTGTGCTGGCTCCATGTGGCCATGCGCGGTGGACAGAGAGCACCTCCATGTGGGAGGCAGGAAGCGGCAAGAGCCTGCCCGGATTTATTGGGTGCAATCCATCACAGAGTTTGAAATTGAAACTATACAACACAATCATCGACATTCAGTGCCTGGAATAAATTGCCCTAGGACGGAGTTACACTACCAGATAACACAGCGAGGCATCAATCAGCCTTGCCCGCTGAACATGGCTGCCTCTCAACTTTACGGGAGTATTCCTCTTTTATTATCATTATTATTATTCAAAGTTACTACGGAGGAAAATTTTGTGATATGAAGTCGACATTGATAAAGTGAGTATTCTCAATCAAAGTCACAAAAGTTGTTCTGCTGGGAAAGTTCGGAAAGGTCTCTAAGGAATATGGAGTTTAATTCTCAGAGGAGCAAATGTGATATGCGCGTAGTAATTTGCTGTACCAAAGTAAATCAAAATGGAATTGGTATAGTGTCTACTTCTGGAAACTTGGATGAACACGTCTTGTCTCTCTCGTCTGAGAAACTTGTATTCTGCGAAAGGAGCAGGGTACAACAACGCAACACACAAAGGAGAGTTAAGGCTTAATAGATCTTCACACGAAAGAGCGAGAATAGGACAGAATCAGAACGAACACATGTTTCGTTGAATAACCAGTTACCTCTTTGGTAATTAGTGAATTCCTCCGGAACACCCAGCTTGATTACTGGGTGGGGTTTGTTGCTCTATGAACCTGCCCAGTAAGTTACACGGAGCTTAATTTTGTGGTTTACTGCAGCTGAACTGACTGTGGAACACATTTCGTTCCTTTGGAGGTCCTTGTTGGTGAAAAGCGACACACGGACATCTTTATCAACAGCCTATCGGTAAACTGTACGCATTATTTTGGAGTTGTTGCAGGCCGATATTTTTAAGTTCCGATGAACAACTGTCAGTTTCCAGTGATGGAATTCCCTGGTCATAGATAGTGTCTTAAATTCGTCATTCCTGTCATGGCTTCCATACCACGATAGTCATAAATATTTTCGTTATTGTTCGTCGCAGTTGCTCGAGATCACAACATGGGCCTTGGTGGAATCTGTGATAGCGTGACTCGTTTAGCTAGCACAATCCATCCAAATGAGTGCGACGTACACGAATTGACGCTCTTATCCTCAACGCGCCGATGACGTCATCATAACGCAGCCAGGGAAATTGAAATGGTGCGGATTGCAGTGCCGTTTTATTAACGGCTGTAACTTCGGACTGAGTGGACGTATTTCTATGATAACGTCACCAGTCAGTTCATCTCAATATCTTGTACCTTCCTGTAGCTCTTTAATCAATTATGTATTGACTCTTTGAACCGCAGCTGTCTTCTAAATTTCGAAATTCTGTCTCCAAATTTCAGTTTACACGCGCACCATTCGCTTGGTTCAAATGGTGAACAGCATTCTATTCTGCCGTAAGACACTTCTAATTTACTTTCAAATGATATCTCGGTTATTGAAATTTGTCCATTCAATCTCAAGTTACAGCTGATAATAAAACAAAACGACACGGTAATCGACGTAATTTTGTTTTACCTCGGTTGCGCTGTAATGACATCAGCGGATGTGATTGTTATGCTGCCCCGTGCACAATTATGTTTCTTACACGATGGTATATGTCACTTAGCTCTAGATCTAGATTGTTTAGTTTGAGATATAAGCGTTCACCACGGCGTGTCATTTTCATACTACCACATTACCTCGGAGAATAGAGGTATTCACGTCAAAATAGTTTTCATTAAAGCTGTTAAATATTTTCTTTACATCATTTTAGAAGTATCTCGTTTACAGCTTTACAAATTATGTGGCAACTGATCTGTCTTCTGTACCGTAAATCAGTTACTGTTCACCTGTAACAGCTTTCAAGAACTGGGGCGTTAATAATCTGCCCCATTATAATTAACATCACGCCGTCTGCCGTCTTGTTGGAACACCTGGACATCTTCTCATGAATCCATGAGAACCACTTAGAATAAATCCTTTAGAATAAAGACTACTAATATGTAATGAAACAGTGAGATGACCTGATTGTTAAGGAGCTTCCCTCTTGTTCAGATGAGCTCGTGTGTGCCCAGGAAGAAAATCCTCTAATTAAAGAATTAGCCGTGGCAAGAGCGAGGTAAATTGAATAACAAGATTACCTACTGGTGGCTCCTGGGAGCTCCGGTGGTACGTGTATGTGAAGAGGATTATTGTGTTCCTGTTTGTGTGTGCTCCAAGAAGTTCACCTCTCTCACTATCCACCACTTTCACGTAACCTATTAATGGCCATTGAAAATACTCCTGTTCAGTAAACATTACGCCAGGGCAGAGATTTGTTCTGCTGAGACGGTGGTGGTTGTTATTTTTTCAGAGAGAAATCATTGGGGTTATCAGCCACATATTTATGGTAGTAATCAAGTTCATTAAGGGTCAAGTAGTAAAGGGCTTAAGAGCTATTTAACATATTTGGATGGACTCTTTCCTTGTGGTCGAAGAATCGAATCCTGGATGAGCCAGTTTGTATCTAAGGGAATTTGTAAATAATTATTCATTTTAAGTAGATTAGGGATTTCAGTAGGCATCACTATTTTCTGATAAATGTAAACGACTTACTTCGTTCGAGCACTTTCAACAGCTTTCTTCGGGGCTCTCCTCAGCTACTCACTCCGAAATTGGAACTCTTGGTGTCTTCTTTTTCTTCCGTTACATTTCTACTTGTAACGCAGTTTCCATACAAGATTACCTTATAGTTCATAAGATTTAAATGTTGTCTTTCCGTTGAGAATATTGTTATATTTTGGGTTTTCGGGAATACATTGTATTGTCTTTGTGCTGGATGTGGTTTCTTGTTTGAATTCTTTTAATAAATTGAGTTATTATTTTCTTAATAAATATTTTTAAATGGTATACTTCACGCATCCAGTTTGTTTTCTAAGTCGTTATTGGCCATTGAAACGGCCAGTGCAATGCTTTTAGAAGTTCATATTGTTATCCTTTCAGAATTTTCCTGTATACAAAACATGCTTATTGAGATGCAATTTTCAAGCAGATTTGTCGACAATGTTGACTGTGTGACATGGTGACTATGTTTTGTACGGTAAGAGGAATTCAGTTTGCTATGTATTTCGAATTACATTTGACTTGACATAATTGACACGGATAGAAATACATTTACACAGCGGTAATTTTGACAAATAATAAAACATAAAAGTCGTAAGCCTTCTTGAGGGAAACGTATTCATCAGCAAATTTCCTCAGAACAAGTTGGTCTGCTTTTTAAAATAAATGCAATTGTATTTCCTTTGGAACTAATACAAAGTAGACAGATGTAGAGTGTTATAGAACGTTACTGAAAGTACGATACAAATATTAGGAAGATAGGATCAAAATTGTTAGAAACACATTTTGAACACATTAACTAATTCATTTCTTCAAAATGATAATGAAATACTTACTGTAGTCTGTATGAAGGTCGAACCCAGAAAGTGCATAGTAATTATTCTAAAGGTGCAAACATAGTGAAATGGGTTACGTCACAAATTTAGGCTCATTTATGATACCGTTTACCCAGTACCTACCGGGTATAGTCATGAAACACATTAGTACGGCTTTACTACTCTTATTCCACACAAGAACGAAATTATTATCGTGTAACCGACATCTTGTATCCCTTAATTTTTCTTTCTTTTAGATATACCATATCTTAGTAGTTATGCTTTTTATTTAAAACGTCCTAGTTAAAGTAGGCCTACTTTTATTTCATATCTCTGTCCAATGTGTATTCTTGTTTCGTCTGTCTACAGGGCGTATAGTTGAGCACGGTGTCGTTCAAGAACTTTTTTCTGGCAAATCAAATGTTAATCTTCTTCAGGTATGGATGGAGAGATTCGTGCAACCAATGGGGCAATTTTTCCAGTTAAGATAGTGGAGGTGGGAGACTAATTTGTGCAAGCTGGGCTGTAGAATAACGATGCTATCTTATGAATATATTGCCGGGTAGTAGGGGCACAAAATTAGCCCATACCATGCGTTAGTAGAAGGGTTGGTCGGAGAGGCGAGGGAGGATATATATATATGGACGTATTGAAGGTAATTAAAGTGCTCTCACTTAAGGGAGACGGGAGGGTGAAGAAGGGGGTGTACCACAAAAGACATCGCATGTTCCTAGAATATGAGAAGGTGGGGTTATTTGCTCGTTCTGAAGACCCTGCGTGGACGCCGGATTGAAGGGTGGAGGTATAAGGTCAAAGGGCGTGAGGTAATACACATGCGTTCCTATAGCGGTTTCCATTATCTCTGTGTGTGGGGAAATTAATACGACCGAACAGTTGTGGTCAACATTCCTCAAATTTAGGCAGAGAATGGACGGATGAGAGCGGGATATCCATAAATTGTGGAATTCCGTAGATTTTCTGCTTGAAGTGGTTTGAATGTGGACTATATTGCTACCGCTATTTTGAAAATTCTTTGTTCAACAATTGCCAATATAGAGGAGGTAGCATGAATATTTCTTCAATTTCTCTCCTTATGTTGCTATTTTGGTTGAATTTCTTGAATTTTTGCTAGAATTTTCAAAATTTTATGAAAGTCTTTCTTGCTAAAATCTTTCAAACAATATACATAGTCGTTGGTCGTCATCAACTTTCGTCCTTCTTCCCACATTTTAAAGTGTTTGAATGCCAGAAAATCTTATGTCAGAAACGCTGGATATTGACTTTTATGGCTCCTATGGTACCTATGAAAGAACAGGAAGTCGGGTGTTTTTGGTTTTGTTATTGGTTATACGTCGCACCATCTTTTTGCGACATTGGGATTGGACAGACTTAAGTCTGGAAAGGAAGTGAACGCAGCCTTAATTAAGGTACAACCCCAGATTTTGACTGGTGTGGAGATATGAAACTGCAGAAAACAATCTTCAGGGCTTCTAACTGTACGGTTCGAATCGGCCATCTTCCGAATGGAAACTATGAGCTACGTGACCCAAAACGCGTGGGTCACTAGAAGTAGCGAATGCGAATGTAGGCGTCCGGCAAGGTTCGACTCTCTCTTACTGTTAATCCTCTCCATGGACGCCATAGCCGTCGTATTTCCAATCGCTTAACCCATATGCATAGACTCTACTGTATACTGATGGTGCCTGCCTCACATCCGAGTGGTGTATTGAACCTCTGCAACAAATTCAAATGCAACGTCGGAAGACCAACAAAATACAGCTCGGTTTCTAGAACACTAAATACGATCAATTTGCACCTCAGCGAATAATACCGTCAGTACTGATGAACACAAAATTGTAGAACCTTAGATCTTACTCAGTAGCGACGGCGATATCTTCCTCGAGGGTCAGTGTGACGTGGATGAAATAATGACAACTCATCGGAGTCCTTTCTGGTCGATCGATATCTCAACGCCTCATGTCGAGCATCTGCAAGATAATTGTCCGTCTTTATGGACCAGAGTGCTGTCCAGCGACGTCAAAACATGAACAGGTGCTTTATTTTATTGAAGTATGAATATTCCACCGGACCCTTGGGCTTATATTTTGCAATCACTTAACGAATGAAGACGTACATCAATGACTGAGTGTTGCGTCGATCATGTAGAAGATGTGAGGCCAGGCTACGATCGCTCGGCACGCGATTTGGAGCTTTGCGAACACTGATAACCAACACTACCAACACTTCACTACGATTTAACGTAGTGGGCTGTGATCACACGGAAGGTGACGACTTTATCAAGTTAGTGAGGATATGAAGAATGCCAGTGTTATTGATATCTTGAAACAAAACAAGTGGAGAAGACACTGAAAATGTGTAGAATCTGTGAATATGCGGGAATAACGTCACGAGGGAGAGATAAAAGGGGAATGACATTTGGAAGATTGTTAAGTAACATCTCATTTGATTATATTAAGATTTTTTAATGATACCATCAAAATCAACGGTGTTTATCTACGCACGACAAGGACATTTGAGTACCTTCGTTTGACAATAGATGATTATGGAGCCTTCAATGCTGAAATCTCTAATCGTTTGAGCAGTACATGGCTTAAATGGCATTCTGCGACTAGTGTACTCTGCGACAGGAAGATTCCAGACCAGTCAAAGTATGCTGTTCTGTAGTCTGCGAAGTTGCGCTGTATGGTTCTGAATGCTGGCCCTCATCAAAAGAAGTGGAAAAACTGCTTGTCAAAGACATGCAGGTGTACATTTGGCCTGACACTTCATGATCATGTCACAGATTACGAAGTTCATGGACAGTATGGAGTGACACCAGTCGCAGGAAAGGAGAAAGCCGTCTACGGCGATACGGGCACGCACTTGGAGCAGAAGAAGTATTAGCAACAAGGACTGTTTTTGCTTTGAACGTTGATGGGAAACGATCGGTGAGATGACCAAGGCAGCGTTGGCTTGAAACCCTGCACGAACATCTTAGGGTCTACCGATTGACCTTACTCACAAAACTGTTAGAGATTGCCTTCTTCCTTTCCTTCCTAATACGCGCGCAGATAAAGCATGCCACAGTCCGTCTTCGAGGCTATGTCGCCACGGAATTGCTGGTATGTTAAGTTGTTTAAACATGTCTGCATATGAGCTGTCGGGTGTGTATTGCAAAAACCAAGACAAACTAAAACAGAGTAAAATGTAAGCGCAAGTTATGTGCTAAACAATGCTTAGAGATAGAAATCACATAGATTTGCGTGAAGAATTTAATTGCTTCCAAACGACTGGAGTAACTACTTGCGTATGAACGAAAATAATTACTGTTAATTATTGTTAACCACAGAAATACATATATGAAGATACGGACTCGAGATTAATACATTCTTTCGACCACGGTACAAGTTCAAATACCACATTCTTAAGAAATGGCGCATAACGCGAAGCAGTACTGAACACGACAATGCAGCAGCAACTGAGCCACTGGCCTGCCGGTATCCTCATGTACTTCCGTTCTGCCTGTCACGCCGTATGTTCTACAGGTAGAACCGGTGGGTTTCCTACAGTCTAGCATTCCAAATGATTGGCCGGCCAGTCGTACGACACACAGGAGTTTTGCTTTTCAGTCTTCAACTACTGTGCGGGCCGAACTGTGTGATGCTTTTAGGTTACAGACCTACACCTGACCAGGCTATAGAGACCCCACCAGCATGTGGGACAAACGTTAAGTAAGATGAGGAAGTTAATTTCCTTGTAACAATAATACGAATTTTCCGGGCTGAATTTACTTCATTATTGAGTACAGTATTTTGGCGTTAGGTTCAGTTGGAAGATTTCCTTACCAATTTTATTAATTTATATCCACGGAAGGCAGAGTTACGCCCAGTATGACTGCAAGATATTCAGCCACCTGGTTGAATGATGACTAAGAACCAGGGACGGAAAATCTTTTGTGAGGGAGTAATATTTCACCTAGTGAGTTTATTGCAGCACGCATTCAATCTTACCGCCCTCCCCTTCTTTTGGCCCACCATTGTTCCATGCACTCTTGTACCTCTACCCTTCAGCCCTTACGTGTAGTTTATTGTCCCACATTTGCACTGGGGGAAATAATCATACAGCTGTAGCAGACGTTGAAACAAAAGACGTTTGGAAAGCGTACAGTCCTGCCAGTAATTTCAACTTAGAGGACATTTTGGAAGGGAAAATTCTGAATAAAATTTTACGAAAGTACTCATAATGGCATGTCATGCTGAGGGAATTGATGGTATACATTTTGAAATAAAACTCATCTGCCTAGCCTGAACGTTCAGCGTACTGGCCTTCGGTTCAGAGGGTCCGGGTTCGATTCCCGGCCGGGACGGGGATTTTAACCTTAATTGGTTAATTCCAATGGCACTGGAGTTGGGTGTATGTGTTGTCTTCATCATCATTTCATCCTCATCACGACGCGCAGGTCACCTACGGGTGTCAAATAGAAAGACCTGCACCTGGCGAGCCGAACCCCTCCTGGGATATCCCGGCACTAAAAGCCATACGACATTTCATCTTGTAGAAATTCATACTCCAAAAGAGAACTAGCCGCTTAAATTAGAGTATGATCGCACATGCCCCATCAATTAAGCTGACTATAAAGTGTGCATATTTACCAAAACATTTCAGTGTGCGGAACTCCTCACGCTTTTACTAAACATGTTCTTTCCAATAAGTTCTCTTGACATTCTAATCCGTCAAAATATAGGCCTATTTCTCGTTTACTAGGAGAGCTAATTGCACAACAGTTAAAACTACCGTGGCGCGAAATGCTAACAGAAATAAATTGTCGAAATTGGCACACAAGTCGTACTAATGACGTCAGCTCATCTCACCGGCCAAGACTATACAACACCCTCCTTCCTCACCTTTTTCCAAATTTCTAGGGATGGAAGATTTATGAGAATTTGCTCGAGTTTCATGGCCTGTGTGTTTCCATGGTGGTGGTTGTTGTGATGTGTTGTGTTGTTGTGTTGTGTCTATTTGACGAACACAAACACTCAGATCTCGAACCAGAGGACTTAATTATACAAAGTTAAAATCTATGGCCCGGCAGGGAATCAAACCCGGTGCCCTCTCAGCCGAAGGCTTCCATGCTAATCTCTTGAGCGAAAAGTCTGGTAAGACCATATATTATTATTATTATTATTATTATTATTATTATTATTATTATTATTATTATTATTATTATTATTATTATTATTATTATTATTATGTGTCGGGCTCCATAGCTAAATTGTTAGCGTGCTGGCCTTTGTTCACAGGGGTCGCGGGTTCGATTCCCGGCAGGGTCGGTAATTTTAACCATCATTGGTTAATTTCCCTAGTACGGGGACTGGGAGTGTGTGTTGTCTTCATCATCATTTCATCCTTATCACAAAGCGCAGAGCGCAAGTCGCCTACGGAGTCAAACAAAAAGACCTGCACCTGGCGAGCCGAACCCGTCGTGGGATCTCCCGGCACTAAAAGCCATACGCCATTTCATTTGCCATTTCATTATGATGATGATGATGATGATGATGATTATTATTATTATTATTATTATTATTATTATTATTATTATTTGGCTAAATAATCGTATAGCTTTCAGCGTTAAGTCTGCAAGCCTCTGTCAATGAAACAAGGATCTCTCCGATTCTACATATTGACTTCTAGAAGTCAACCTTCTTCAGCTTCTGTGATTCTTACCTTGAAACCGATAATAACTGAGATTAATGATCATGTTATAGTCTCCATTTGCGTACTTTACCCTCCACGACCGAGCTCTATATAGTAACATATCCTCCCCTATTCCCTCACGTGACTCCTGCTCCGAAATCTGTTCATACGTACAACATCTTGAAAAAAACTGAGCTGGAGAATGAGCGTCAAATTTTAGGCTGGGCTATTTTTTTTTTCTTTCTTTTTACAGCTTTTAATTTTTCCACCGTGCTCGATAACTGCAGTCGCTTAACACATTCACTCCCATATCCGACCTTAGTCGGATTAGGCTTGACGCGTGTAAAATATCATATTCGACCTTAGTCTGATGTGAATTAGCACGAACTTTGACGTTTAAATGTACTGTACATTAGATTACATGTATATCAGTTTGCCGGCACAAGGCGGACAGATTAATATTTTACTGCAGCTTGGGGTAATTTCCCGCAATGTGGGATGTGTGATCTGAATAAGCATGTGCCAATCCCGAGGTCTCTGAAGTGCGTGGTTGGAATTCAAGTGGCACTGAGTGATGAGGAATAATCACGGCAAGTAAAAAAAAAAAATCGTACTAGATCAATGTATCAAGGTGTGTACAAATTTTAGGAATTTTAGGGTTTATAGTATAGGAATGATACGAAGTTGAATCTGTGTGTGGCATCTAAAAATCGCTGGGCTGCGGAAGGAACTGGAAGTAAATGTGAAGTGCAGCCAACATCCAGTATTGGGGAGATAGTGTGTTTGAACCCCACGTAGACAGCCCTGAAGACATGGTTTCCCATTTTCACACCAGGTAAATGCTGGAGCTGTACCTTATTTAAGCCACGGCCGCTTTCTTCGCACTCATAGCCTTTTTCTTGTCCCATCGTCGCCATAAGATCTATCTGTGTCGGCGTGACGTAAAGCATCTTCTTAAAAATAGCTTTTTTTTTTTTTTTTTCGAGGAGACATTCGAGTTGGTTCCCGAACTGTTGAATGGTCAGTACAGGCGTTTGTTCCCCAGTAATCAACACTTAAAAAAGTACAGAGTGCGGACTGCTCACTGCTATTACTGTAGATATGGTTAGAAGCATTCAATCCACTATCAGAATTGATTTCCCTGTTTTGAGGTGCAATAAATAAATAAATAAATAAATAAATAAATAAATAAATAAATAAATAAATAAATAAATAAATAAATAAATAAATAAATAAATAAATAAATAAATAAATAAATAAATAAATAAATAAATAAATAAATAAATAAATAAATAAATAAATAAATAAATAAATAAATAAATAAATAAATAAATAAATAAATAAATAAATAAATAAATAAATAAATAAATAAATAAATAAATAAATAAATAAATAAATAAATAAATAAATAAATAAATAAATAAATAAATAAATAAATAAATAAATAAATAAATAAATAAATAAATAAATAAATAAATAAATAAATAAATAAATAAATAAATAAATAAATAAATAAATAAATAAATAAATAAATAAATAAATAAATAAATAAATAAATAAATAAATAAATAAATAAATAAATAAATAAATAAATAAATAAATAAATAAATAAATAAATAAATAAATAAATAAATAAATAAATAAATAAATAAATAAATAAATAAATAAATAAATAAATAAATAAATAAATAAATAAATAAATAAATAAATAAATAAATAAATAAATAAATAAATAAATAAATAAATAAATAAATAAATAAATAAATAAATAAATAATAAATAAATAAATAAATAAATAAATAAATAAATAAATAAATAAATAAATAAATAAATAAATAAATAAATAAATAAATAAATAAATAAATAAATAAATAAATAAATAAATAAATAAATAAATAAATAAATAAATAAATAAATAAATAAATAAATAAATAAATAAATAAATAAATAAATAAATAAATAAATAAATAAATAAATAAATAAATAAATAAATAAATAAATAAATAAATAAATAAATAAATAAATAAATAAATAAATAAATAAATAAATAAATAAATAAATAAATAAATATCGTGGAAGGTAAGAGCTTAAAACAGACCTGTTGGAGGAGTGACTAGCTAGTTAAACTGTCTTCTTTTACTCGTAGTTAAATTCCCTTTCGAACATAGTCTATTCTTCTTTTGAAATCTCTTTTAGACCTGGTTTTATCTTTGTTTCTTAATTTGATGTGTCGCACGGAAAATAATTTTCTTCTTCTTCTTCTTCTTCTTATTATTATTATTATTATTATTATTATTATTATTATTATTATTATTATTATTATTATTATTATTATTATTATTATTTTAGTAGCGGTAGTAGTAGCAGCAGCTTAAATGATTTATCAGCACCTGAACAAAACGATGGTAATTGTACGACACTGAGTGGTACACGTTATAAATAATATTTTCTTTTCGGAAGTGAAACAATGTGATCGTAAATTCATCGTGTGTCTTATGTAAAGTGAAGGCAGTTTCCCTTAAACGAAACGCTACTATGACATGCAGGTGTACACGTCACGGCAAGTGATGAATACTGTTATTGCATGTCAGGAGGTAACTCATTTAGCGCGCATTAATGTGTCGAGTGTGTTCTACAAGCAAGCATATCGGCAGTCCTTTGCTTTCAAAAAACACTGTGAGATTTACGTTTGGAAAGTAATGGTATGAGCCACGGACAACCATTCTGCACTCTCATTTACCTAGTGATATGTTCACTGCCAAGTTGTGTAGGAATATGTACATGTCACGTTGTACATGTCACGTTGAAAGGAATCCTATCCAGGTAGCTTGACTGGCTGATGAGTGCATTTAAGGTGATGTAACATCAAAGCCGCTCTTTTCATTACGAAATAGGTAAGGAAAGTGTGTTTGCTGGTCTTACAAAGTGATGGTTGATAGATAAAAATATATTCTCATTATGTTCGGGATCTGTCTTGTAAGTGTTTGTATGTAGGCCTATAGTCTAGATATATTTATGTGAATAAACGTGTTCATAAATTTGTATATACTATTTTATCGTCTCTCATCAAACTATAGTACATCATCAATTCTTGTGATGCCCACCCTCATCGGAGGGTCTGCCTCCCAAGGGCTGCACTCGGCTAGAAATAGCCACACGAAATTAAAACATCTTTTTTTTTTCTATTTGCTTTACGTCACACTGTCACAATAGGTCTTATTGCAACGATGGGATAGGAAGGACCTAGGAAGTGGAAGGAAGCGGCCGTGGCCTTAATTAAAGTACAGCCCCGGCATTTGCCTGTTGTGAAAATGGGAAACCACGGAAAACCATCTTCAGGGCAGCCGACAGTGGGGCTCAAACCCACTATCTCCCGATTACTGGATACTGGCCGCACTTAAGCGACTGCAGCTAACGAGCTCGGTAAAATATCTTGTGATGGCAAGTAGATCATTATTAATATTTATTATTATTTGCGAATGAGCCCATTAGGACTACGCAAAGTACTTAGGGACAGGCATTTGCCTTTCTTTGTGCCCACACTTCCTTCGTTCGTTTGCTGTGTGCTTGTTTTCTCTCTTGAGACCATGTTGTTCCGGTCTTCTTCCTTGGTTCCTCCTCTTGGTCAACTTGCCACTTATGAACTTTGGCTCTGAAGATAACCCGGCTTTGGATGTCTTCAGGTGTAATTCCTGCCAGTTTGAGATCTGTTTTAATTTCGCCAATCCATTTTATTTTGTCCGTTTTGGCTTTACTTCGATTTTCATAAAATTCAACTATTTGCTTGGTAAGTCTACCTGGGTTCATCTTTTTTATATGTCCAAAGAATCTTAATCTGCGTTTTCTGATGTCGCTGTGAATGTTAGAAAATTGTTTGATTTCCTGTTTCCCTCTGAGGCGGTACTGTTCATCTACGAGTTTTGGGCCTAAAATTTTTCTAATGATCTTGCGTTCCTTTTTCTGAATATTTTCTAGATCAGTTTTCCTGTTCAAAATTAGTGTCTTTGATCCATAGAGGCATTCTGGTTTTATTACTGTATTATAGTGTCTTAGTTTTGCATGCTTGGAGAGACACTTTTTGTTATAGATATTTTGGGTGAGTCTATATGCAGTTTCCATTTTTTGGCATCTTCGTTGGCTTTTGTTTCTATTCCATTCTACTGAATTATTTCACTGAGATATTTGAATTGCTGGACCCGATTTATTTTGCCATATTTTGTCTCCATGAATTTAGGGGCTTCTTTGCTGCAGGTCATGTATTCAGTTTTTTCAAACGATATTTGGAGGCCGACTTTTTCCGCTGTTTCTTTCAGGAGTTCGATCTGGTTTATGGCTGTTGAAACGTCACGAGTTAAGATTATTATTATTATTATTATTATTATTATTATTATTATTATTATTATTATTATTATTATTATTATTATTATTATTATTTCTCTCCTTAATCCGTTTACCGTACATGGTTGGGTTTCCATTGGGATCGCACCTCTACCGCCTCGTGGGCAGTGTTCTGCAGCATGAAACTTTTGTGTCGGAATAATACAACTGGGAAGGAGGACCAGTACGTCGCCCAGGCTCCCTCACTTGCTATTCTGAACAGAGGCCCTGTGGAGGGATGAGAAGATTGGAAGGGATAGATATGGAAGAGGGAAGGAAGCGGCCGTGGCAATAAGTGAGGTACCATCCCGGCATTTGCTTGGAGGAGAAGTGGGAAACCGTGGAAAACCACTTCGAGGATGACTGAGTTGGGAATCGAGGACCCCTCTACTCAGTTGACCTCCCAAGGCTGAGTGGACCCTTTTCCAGCCCTCGTACTACTTTTCAAATTTCGTGGCATAGCCGGGAAACGAACCTGGGCCTGCGGGAGGTGGCAGCTAATTACTCTAACCACTACATCACAGAGGCGGCCATTACTGTTGTTGTTATTATTATTATTATTATTATTATTAGTAGTAGTAGTAGTAGTAGTAGTATATATTTTCACGTCAGAAACATATACATTTAAAGCATAGTTGAAATATGATGTTCTTATTTTTGACAGAACTTGGCTACTTCCAGTGCATTTGTTCCAATACGTTTATTGTGGAGTAATGGTCATCTTGAGTTAGACCTACAGGAGACTGGACACAGTTGGCATTGCAGCAAATGTTGTAGTCTGGACTTTTCCTTATTCACACTTAATATCATTATTCAATATCAGTTAAAAGTGATGGGGCTGCCAGAGAAATGGCCAAATATTCAGGGGCGTATATGTAGTCCGAATTTTGCGTCTGCTAATGTGTAGAAAATGACCAGACTGGCCGTGAGCCAGTTCGATTACACCAGGTCGCATTTAGTAAGCTGCATACATACTCAGTTGTGAATGACCTGCAGATTACGAGGCAATTTATGTTGTGTTAAGTAAGTTCGTATAATCGAATGGTGACTAAGATATCTCTAGCTTCTAAATAGATAAGACGGAAATAGGTTCAGGGTGCGCCAGAAGACATACAAATCCAAATACTTCTAGTCAAACCAGGTTGCTTGTAATCATCACAGATCAAAGGAAGAATGTGAACTCATCTGAAAGAATTCCATAATAATCTGACATGTAAAGTTGTCCGCGTTCGCAAGTAGTGTCGTATTATGATATGTACACCCGTCCAGGTTCTAAAGGGAACTCCGAAGATTTACCTTCACGTTTTGACGTGAAGCGTCTCTCAGTTCGAGGTTGGCAGTCTCAAGCGATAAATCGATGAAACGCTTTTTGTGGAACACTTCAAAATATTATAGCTCGAAACGTGTTGCATACACGGGAGTGGTTTACATACCATTTAAAAGTAGAAACTGAGTGCACAAGACGAGAGGATGGTAGGTGATCTAATGTGCATGGTGCAATCACAAGATGGCCGCTAAATTAAGGTATATTCTTGGTAGTCGAAAGTCACCGTGCTGGGCTGAGTGGCGCAAGCGGTTGAGGCGCTGGCCTTCTGACCCTAACTTGGCAGGTTCGATCCGGTGGTATTTGAAGATGCTCAAACGGGTCAGCCTCGTGTCGGTAGATTTAGTGGCACGTACAAGAATTCCTGCGGGACAAAATTCCGGCAACTTAAAGTCTCCAAAACAGTGAAAGTAATTAGATGGACGTAAAGCCAATATTATTAGCTCCCACCCCTGGAGCCGGGGTTCGATTCCCGGCTCTTCCAAACAATTTGAAAAGTGGTACGAAGGCTGGAACGGAGTCCACTCAGCCTCGGGTGGTCAACTGAGTAGAGGGTGGTTCGATTCCCACCTCAGCCATCCTCAAAGTGGTTTTCCACTTCTCCAGGCAAATGCCGGATTGATACCTAATTTAAGGCCACGGCCGCTTCCTTCCTCGTCGTCTATCCCTCCCAATCTTCCCATCCTCCCACAAGGCCCCTGTTCAGCATAGCAGGTGAGATCGCCTGGGCGAGGCATTGGTCCTCTTCCCCATTTGTATCCCCGACCCAGAGTCTCACGCTCCAAGACACTGACCTTGAGGCGGTAGAGGTGGGATATCCCTCGCTGAGTCCGAGGGAAAAAAAACAATCCTGGAGGGAAAATTAATTAAGAAGGGAAAAAAGGATTATTATTATTATTATTATTATTATTATTATTATTATTATTATTATTATTATTATTATTATATTTATTATTATTATTATTAACATCAAAGCCGCTCATTTCATTGTTAAATAGGTTAGGAAAGTGTGTTTGCTGGTCCTACAAAGTGATGGTTGAATGAAAAAAAAAATTCACTTGGCCTCATTTTAAAATCAAATATTTATCATGCAGCTATTAAAGAGCGAAGGTGGGTAATGCCAGTAGAAATATAATCTGTAATCATTTAGTAATAATCTGTTTTTCTAAGAACGACGGCTTTGTAGAAATACAATGGGAGATTTGTCGACGTATTATTCCGCTGAGTTCATCTGGCTCATCTAATAACAAGTTCAATCTTGTAGTACTTAAAAGGGAATTGGAACATCAAAGGGAGAAACTCCCTGTGGGAAACGAGAATTACCCTTTCATTTTGGCGATTAGTGTATGGACTTTTTTTTAGCTCATGACTTATGTCCATTTCTCCGTGCAGGATGATTAAAAAATGGGAGGCGGGGAATACGTAGAAACGAAATGATTTAGATAAACCGACGGAAGTAAAATGCCATATCGCATGTGTAGGATTACTGCTCTCTGTGGGCTTAACTCCTAAGCAACAGTTGCCACATAAATTGCATGGTAATAGCTCACACACACGAGAAGAAATATCACATGGTTTCACGATTTTTAAACGTATGCCGTACATGCCGAGTGAGATTTATTAAAATGAAAGAAAAACGGAAGACTGCGTTCCTGATTCTTTTATCTAATATTAATTTTCCATTGAAATTAAACAGAAGCACTTAGCAATTATTTTCATGCACAGAATGATATGTCTACCAAAATGAACGAAGTAAAATTATCCACAATTTAAAGAAATTGGATTCGCTTTTCAGTGTGCTCGTTTTTTTAACGAATTTAGAAAATTATGAGGCTCATGTTTGAAAAAGATACCTGTTTGTATCCAAGTGTATACAACTACTACAGCTGAGCATGTTGAGAGGGACTTCAGTGGCTCGATTCTAAAGCGTAGCCACACTCAGTGAATATCACACGGGTAATTTTACTGGATAACATAGTTGGTTGTGCGTCCGCATCCTGTACATAAGCGTAGTTGCTTTGCGCTTGGGTTCGAATCCCGACTCTGCCTCAAATTTAAGACTGTATAGCCTTACTTCGTTCATTCGGAACCCGGAAGGACCTGGGGCCGATTCACGGTCAGGAAATCGAAAACAATAAAATTGAAACGTGATTTTAACTTTCGGGGACGTAAGAGGTACGAAATAATTCATGGAGACAAAAGTGGCTTAGGGTAGGACTATTCACTGTAGCCAACTTAGTGTTGGGATTACGATTAGTGAAGGACAATATACCGATATATACAGGGTGAATCGAACCGAAATTCGCTTACTCGGGCGTCGCAGCGCGACTCCTCACATGCCAGCAATAAGAAAATGTCTCTCACAAAAGTTCGTCCTGCGAGTATATCCGGCAGAAGAAGGACGTTGAAGAGTGGCAATCTGGTAACACTGTAACCACATGTAGTGGATAGAGTTTTGGGTTAGCATGCAGGAGGTCGAGGGGTCGATCCTGGGTTGAGGCGTATGTTTCTTTTTTCGTAAATGTAGTCCAGGTGGTATGGTATCTGGCATCTTAATCGTCAACAGCGAATAAATTCACTCCTACGACGTGGAAAGGGTGTCTTTCAAAGCTGACCAATGAAAACGATTGTTCATCAATTTCTAGGATCGTAGTATGTAAGTGCAAAAGGTTTCTAGAACAAACGCTGCAATCGCAATGGCATTTTTGAAATGTAAACCTTATAATAGAAGTGGAAATGGTGCGTTCATTCGTCACCAGATGCCTCCCCGGACATGGCACAGCGCTAGCGCTCGAAGCGGACGCTGACCGAACCATCAGAATCAGTCTAAGAGGGTCGGATAACATATGACATTGACAGGTGTATGACATTGACACAAGCGTGGAATGAAACATCTGGCGATGACGAACGTACGAATTTTGAAAATACCGAGACGAAATAGTAATAGTAAAGGGACAGGGAGGGGAACTACCTACGTAAATCCTTAATGGCTGATAACCAGGTATTACTTAATTGATAGCCAGTGTCCCTGTAGAAATTGTTGGGATTTCTACATATTCCCACGGCTTCCCGTATAATCCTGGACCTATAGTGTATAGTGTGGGTAAGAGCTCTCGATGGGAGAGGAAAGGGCTAGGAGTGGGAAGGAAGCGGCCGTGGTTTCATTAAGTTACAGCCCCGACATTTGCCTAGTGCAAAAATGGGAAACCACTTACATGGCTGCCGACGGTGGGATCCGAATGCAAGCTCACAGCTTGCACAGTTTCGTTAACGTGCCAGTTCAACGAGTCTGCCGCATTTAAGAACTCGTATATGTATCCCAGATGACTGCATTGTGGATCTAAATTCTGCTTGGTTTGACGTAAACCTTCAACATCTTACGAAGAACTACATCTATGAAGTTCTATCACTCCATGTTAATTATTCGACTATTTTCAGTAAAATTATCAATGAAAATGAAAACCTACAACCTGTTTTCCAGTCATTGACCGGGTCAGGGATGTAATGAATGAAGCAGATATAGGCTGTTAGTACGATGGGGTCGCCACTCCCAAAGTGATTTATTAATGAATGATAGATGCAATGAAATGAGAATGGAGAGTGTTGCTGGAATGAAAGGTGACAGGGAAAACCGGAGTATCCGGAGAAAAGCCTGTCCCGCGTCCGCTTTGTCCAGCACAAATCTCACATGGAGTGACCGGGATTTGAACCACGATATCCAGCGGTGAGAGGCCGACGCGCTGCCGTCTGAGCCACGGAGGCTTAAAATTATCAATATTAAATCATTTTTCTGAACTTTAGAAATTTCGACTAAATATGTCAAACGTTCGTGTCCTATTTTTCGAAGTATCATTTATTTAGGCTTATTACACCACTAATAATGTTGTCGTTTTACGTAGCTGTTGACTGTAAGTTACAGGATCTACAGTTTTACGATAGAAAATATCTTAAGACACGACTTTTTATTTCAAACGTTCACCATACATTGACTACCGTGGCAGAGGTAGGTAAAGCAGAATTGTTCATCTACGCTATGGACGTAAAATGAGTGGGATGTATGCACAGTGAACGAGCAGCCATTATTTTACGTGGACAATGAACACTGCCATTCATAAAACGTCACGTGGGTGGAGATTTCATCACAAATAGAGGTGGGCAGTTCTCGTGACGCTTTTGAGAAATAAAACTGAAAACTGCACATAAAAGTGTTTCATACCGCAGCTGTTATTGTCGTTTTTTTTATTTCCACTGTTCTTATGATAGGTGTATTGAGTATTTTGAGAGTTTATTGCAATGGTTCAGGTACAAATAAGAACTAAAAAGGAACGGAATTGGAAAAGGGTGCAAGAATTTAGCACTTTCATTAACCATCGATTTTTCTCCACACTAAAGTCAATATTTGTTAAAGGTGGTGCTAATTTTTTTTCACGGGTTAAAAAAGATAATATGTGAGGACAGATAACAGGAGGGGGTGTTTTAAAGGGAGTATTACGCTACAAAGTTAATAGAGTCCTGTATAACGGGAGTAGGGTGAGCTGCGGTGGTAGGGTGCTTTTTATGCTTCACATTTTAGATGTAATGATGTAGATGTGGTGGTCATCTACGAAAGGGCTGGAGATGAACCATTTTAATATGAACTGTGGAGAACGGAAGAGAAGTTACGCTTTCTGTACAAGCCGCTGGCGCTTATTGGAAGAGTGACGTAATACGAAAAGAATGAATGAATTCTAAATAAACAGGAAGTGAAGTACTTCGGAAGAAATTGATCTTTCTTTCTTTCTTTCTTTCTTTCTTTCTTTCTTTCTTTCTTGCTTTCTTCATGATGTGTCTTTTTCTATTTGCCTCTTAGACTGAATTGCGTAGACGGGTAAGTTAATGGTCATGTTAGTGTCATTTAAACCAAATTGCGCTGCAACTCTGATGGTCTTTACCCTACCAAGCGACTCGTCCGGAAGGTTTACTTAGTATATTACTAGACGACGGGTGATCAGCGTAACGAATCTTCTCGGTCGCTATTTTAGGCTTTCTAGATCGGGGACGTTATCTTGCCGTTAGATAGCTCTGTTGTTTTTAAGTAGGCAGAGTGGACCTTGAACCAGCTCTCAGATCTAGTTAAAAACACCTTATATGGCCGGAAATCGAACCCAGAGCCTCCTGATAAGTGGCAGGCTCGTTACCTATAGACCACGAGGCTCGCGTTAGAGTCGCTTAGTTCCAGAGCTCGGAACTGGAAGAACCCACCACACTTCCAGGATGGGAAAGCGCAATATTGTTACCGCTGAAAGTGCCACACAACGTCTAGTACTTATACTTGAAATTAGCTCCTAATGGTAAAACTTGTCTACAGGAGAACGGTGGAAAGTTTAATAATAGTGATGTTATTCGTTTTGGGTCCCACGGTGGAAATCTTACAATTGGGTTCAGAAAGGCATCACTCTACCATATAAGCCACTCGGTTCTGATGAAAAGGATGCTATGCAAATTTAGGCTCATACTGGAATGATTATCTACGAAAATGATGATGATGATGATAATGAAATTAAAACGAGCAGGATGGGCTATGATGACCAGAATCTCAATGCAGTGAGATACCGAGGCTAAACATTAAAACTTTAATGTTAATTAATATTAAATCTGTGCTACTCAATTCCATCTAGAATATTTCATCGGAAGAACTCTCTACACACGGAGTAGTGGCCAGGGAAGGAGCTGTGGTCACTGCCGCAGAAGATGGAGAGATTCTTCTTGTGGAAAATGCTTCCGGAACTCAGCTTGCAGTTCTCAACTTCTCTTGCACATAAATAATTAACTATGGCGCTAATTGAGGAGTTTCTTTGAACTTTACCTTCCACCGGCTGAATCGATTTAATTAATGACAAAGTTACTCACTCACTGTTCGTCAAAATCTGATGCTAAAATACAGTATAAATTCTAGTCTGGCTAAAATAAGCTATTGGAGAGTGTATGGGTATTAAATGAAGATTTATTGGAGGTATATCATCGTTGATGTCTCGAGTTGTTGAAGCTGTCGTCACATTATCTCTGTCAGCCGCATCGGCGTTAAAGCGGGCGTCACTCCTAAGAGCCTTCAGGCGTCTTTTTTGGGAGGTATTCTCAATTTTGTTTTTGTAATGACTAGGTAGTCAGCCCAAACAAGAAATGCTTATCACGAACATCATGCGACGTCCTGTGTCAATGGCAAACGTCATTTCGGTTCTCAGTGAAAATGAAATGTTGTTTAATGTGTCATTTTGTGTGCCCAGTCGATAGAGTAGCCTGAGATTTGTCTCGTGCAATATTACGTTTCAGGGTATTTATTGATGGTGACTATACAACAACAAAATAGTTCCACATATTGGTACATTTCCTCGCTACGTATCCTCGCCTGACCGCACTGCCTTGCACACCACATTACGGTCATACAGCAGCTTCACTCGTCGCTACTGGAAAATTTCCCTTGCACTCTCACCGTCAATAAATATCCTTAAGTAGACCAAAATTCATAAACGTGATTATGAAGCATTAAATATATATAAAATAAGAGTTTTGTCTGTACATTGCTCAGAATCGGTCATGTCCATAATAACAAGGAAATGCATTTTACTTTTCCGTAATTTCTGTCTGTCTGTATGTATGTACACGCGTCACGAGAAAACGGCTGAAAAGAATTTAATGAAAATCGGTATGTAAGGTCCGTGAATAAGTCGCTACAATCTAGGCCATAAATAATCTTTTTCACGCTGAGAGAAATGGTAGTTATGGGGAAGGCCTAAAACTTAATTCTCAAATATTTGTTATTTTCTCTCCTATATTAATGAACATTGGTATGCGAAGTCGGGGAATAAGTCGCTACAATCTAGACTATAAATAATTTTATTCACGCTGAGTGAAATGGCAGTTTAGGGGAAGGTTTAAAATTGAATAATCAAATATTTATGTTATAGTGGTCGTGTTGACAAATAGTATATAACTAAATTATATATTATTAAATTTCCGATCATTTATGTCTTATACATTTTTACTGTATCGGCTATGACAACGGAGATATTCATGAATTTGGATTTTTGTTGCTAAGTCCATTTCAGCGCCGCCACGAGAAAATGAGTAAACAGAATTTAATGAAAATTGGTATGTAAAGACGAGGAATAAGGGACTACAGTCTACGCTATAATTAATTTTATAAGACGCCCTAATATTACAGTCGAAAGAAAACTGATTGTTAAAGCCTACAATACAGAAAGCTCAAAACATTGATCAACAAAAACATTACATTGACCATTGTTGTGATGTGCTTTGTATCTCTGTTGCCGCTCATCTCCGATAGATTGGATTACTGCTGTATATCGAGTTTCTTTTAATTTGCTTTACGTCGCGCCGACACAGATAGGACTCATGACAATGGGATAGGAAAGGGCTACGAGTGGGAAGGAAGCGACCCTGGTCTTAATTACGTTTCAGCCCCAGCATTTGCCTGGTATGAAAACGGGAGACCACGGAAAACCATCTTCAGGGCTGTCGACAGGGGGTTCAAACCCACTACCTCCCGGATGCAAGCTCACAGCTGCGCGCCCCTAACCACACGGCCAACTCCCACGGTCGTACCGAGTGTAACAGTCTGCCTGAATATTGGCGGGAAGTAGCTGGGGAGTTAGATAACTTTCTTCCTTAGCATACCGTTCCTCTGGTTCATAAATTTTCTGATATTGCTGATACGTAAGAAACTGGTTCATAATAGCATTCGAGCTATTCAATTCCTACACCGAGACACTGATTGGAATGAGCAGTGGGCATATTTAACGGAATAATGGCACAGGAGTGTTCACGGCTGTCTTCGGTCTGGAACTTTGAACTGTTAAATCGGAACCGTAGTAGTACTGTTCGCTAAAAGTGAGATGTGCGGTTTTTCATTTGATCGTGTATTTTATATGATAATATTGCAATCGCTACATTCCAACTGACGACTTCAGGTAGGAAAAACCACAAAGACAGTCATTCTGAGAATCCCGTAGTGAAGCACGTCTACATCAGGTAGTATTGAATATAAAATAGTCAGCGGATCTAACTCACAATACTGAAATTTAAAATAATTCCAAAATCCATCCATTTACTAGAATTTAAAAAGAACGAAAATTAAATTTTGGAAATTTAACTGTCATTACATTTCGTCTCATCTCGTATCATTAAGGGCCGATGACCTAGATGTTAGGCCCCTTTAAACAACAAGCATCATCATCATTTCTTCTTTGGTTGAGACAGTTAATACATTCAGGAAGTGCGAGAGAAAATGAAAAGAGACCATAATAGAACTTATGAAATGTTAAAGATCGGATTTCCTTAAATAGTGGAGTTAAAAAGAAGTGACTCAGAAATAAAATTAATCATAGTCAACAAAATATAGATATTACATACAGAACAGTGTTCAGAAGGAAAACTGCGGAGATGACGGATCTGTTGGTAGAGAAACCCAAGAGAGAAAGAAGGGTGTTCCCGGATGACGTACGAGCAAGAGCGAGCCAGAGAATGAAGGAGTAGTGGTGTAAAAAGAAAGAACATCAACAGTCAGGGAAGTTGTGTAATCGTAACCCATAGGAGGTTGAAACGATCCTAAATAAAAATAAAATAAAAGGTAGCAGCTTAGGCTTTCATTGTCGACGTCACGGTGATCATAACATTTTCTTGCAGTTCGTGGTCCAGTTAGGTTTGAAGCTCCCAAGGTTTCAGTCAATTTTCGCCCGACATTACCAACGTTTCATCTGATATTGTGCCTGGATTCATGGACTCGCTCTTTCCACGGCCCTTTACTAACCTTCGGATTCTTGAAAATCTTGGAACAATATCCAATTGAACGTTGGGAGCTCCAAATCCAATTGAACAACAGCCTAAAAACCCGGGAATTTATGTAATCACAGTCAGTAAAGTGTGTTCACGTATGATGAATAAATTATACGTAACTCTAACTCCAGATATTATGGATCGATTACGGATACAATGACTAGGTTTATTTTTAGCCGCTGTCTGCCTAAACAATATCTAAGTTAGGCATGTGCATAAAGTTCCGTTGCTATGGACGGAGAACATTAATTAGCTGTCTTACAACATTGGCTATAACATGGCTAAACGCCTGAAAAACTTCCTTACTGAAGAGAAAGTTTTCTCTGAAATATAGACTTGTTATTATCGACAGTGAAACATGAAACTATGACACACTACTGAATACAGCAGGATAGCCAAAAATAGCTAATCCTCTCAAGTTAGTTTCTCGCAGAACCCATCATATGGCAGGAAGACACTGTTGGGTACGTTTAGTTAATATTACAGATTTCATTAATTTGAATGTCAATTAAGTTCTTTATTAGAAAATAAGTCATGTTAAATCAGTATCCCCTCATATATTTCAAGAAGATAGCTTCGCTCTCACAGTATTCGACGTACAAGAGGCTTTCAGACTAACAGTTCTCTCCAGAATCGTCTCGCCATAGCATTGCAATGAGTGTGCCCCACGGTACACCGTCTCTGATTTAAATTAGCTCGTATTTGAGGTTAAACAGTGCTTCGGCAGTGTTAAAAAATTTGACTTTAGGCAGTGTCTAAGTAAAAAGTAATCTGATTTTCTCGTATTCCTTGAAGTGATGCAGCTCTTTTCAGGCAAATCCCTAATGGATGCGAACAACCAGTACAATTTATAACTATATACCAGCCCTACTGCCAATAAAATCTTTTGATGTACCGTGAATAGATCCCGCGTACTCGAGGATGACAGCTAATGGCGTTAGCCATTACACAACGGAAGTGGACAGTGTCCGTGACAAATAGCGTTTTTGCAGGTACATCCAAACGTCATCACTATTTCTCTGTAACCATCGCCTGGTACCGTTTCTCCAATCGATCCTATACAAAATAAAACGGACCCGTACAATATTCACAATAGGACTAACGCGCGACTGACCCTTGCTAATGAGCATCACTGAAGATGCTGGAAATGGCCACCGTTAACGTCGATGTAGCGCTATGCTCGATTTATCAAACTGTGAGACACACGTAGCAGCTCTGGGGATAGCAACAATAGCGTTTTCAGTATTCTGCTATAGCTCTTCCAGTGTGTGAGGATTTTTGGAGTAAACCTGACCCTTCAATTTGCCCCACAGGTAAAAATCACAGAGGGAGAGGTCAGGCAATCGAGGTGGCCAGTTGATTGCACTGCATATGCTAATTGTTCTCTCCTCACCGATCACCTCATGCACTCGTAGAAAGGTTGCCAAGGCGGTGTGTGCTGTTGCTACGTCTTGCTGAAAATATCCATACAGTCGTTTATCTTCTGTGAGGTGATTCACATATGGATTAAACAGTGTCTGGACATTCCGGTTATCATTAACAGTTTGGTGAAAGAATCGTGTTACGATGCGGGCGCCAGACGTTGTGCACCAGACACTATCTTGAGATTTTGCAAAGGCTTTTTGACATATTGATATGGATTTTCTGATGCATAATGGCGCGAGATCTCTGAGTTAACATACATACAGGCCCCATTTGAAGAAATGAAAACTGAAGAATCAAAAGCCTACTCCTTTCTGACTCACACGTTCTATTTTGTCCACCAGGAACTTACATGAGTCTTTTTCAACTTTTAATTTGTATTTTCCATACCAAATTTACTTTCCTAATTTCAAAAAATTCCAATAATCATGTCTGCTTTTTAGGCTGCTTTTTGGAGTAGCAACTAGAGCAGACTTCAAGCTTGACAGTTGAAGTTGTTAAATAATTGTGATTAGAACTGTCACTCATCGTTGATGGTCTGAAAGTTTAAAAGTACCTGTCATTCTCTTTGCATTATAGAAAATCAATTTTGGAATGAGGTGCTTTGAATGCTTATTACCGCCAGGACGGCTGATTAGTTCGTCACAGAAAGGAGGAGTTCAAGAGAACGCGACTGCAATATCGAACAAGTTTTTGTGAGCACAAGCGGACGCTGTGTTTTGCTCAGCCGAAGAATTCTGTGGCAAAACACACGCTATCCGGCCGCATGTTCCCGTATTACTGTTTGAAGGAGAGGATAAACATGCGAAATTGGTCCCAAGGATTACGACCTTATTTTACTTCACCAAACTAAGTTATTCTCCTGACTCGCAGTATAGAGGTAAAATACCACATTTGTTTCTGCAGTTATTTGCATCGTACGTAAATGAAACATCGGGAATGTTATCAACGTATTAGAAATAATTCATTTGCCAGTGTTGAATAGCGTATGTATAAACTACCCTATTTTAGCCTCATTTCAGTGTTTTACGATCGATTCATAGAAAGAACGTTATTCAAAATCTTTTTGAAATTATTGTTGTTACTTTCTCAATTTCACACTAACATTACAAGGTTTTCGGTGATAGGATTGAAGGAGCTCGTATTCGGGAGGTAGTGGCTACGGCTTTAATTAAGACATTGTCCTGGTATTAATCTAACGAGAAACTAAGGAAAGGCAACTTTAAGGCCGTTTACAATGGTATTCAAACCCACTATCTCCCGAACACAAGCATGAAGCCTCAATCTTCTTATTGCACAGCCATCTTGCTTGGATTTTTTAATGTTATACGTGTATTTCTCATCAGATGATTTCTAGAAATCTTATCCGCCAAGAAAGAACTGCTCAAACGCGTGAAATTTCACTTACAATAATGTAGCCAGGATTTCTGGTCCTAAGTTGGAATGTTCGATGCCGACTTAGACCGCGGTATCTGAAGGTGCCGAAATACTCGTATGTCAGCCTCGAGTCGGTAGATTTACCAGCACGTAAGGTAACTCCCGGGGACAAAATTTCACCTCAGTGTCGATGAAAATCGTTGAAGTAATTAGAGGGACATAAAACTAACAGCTTTATTATTACTGAAAAATGTGTATCATTTTATGAATATAAGACAAGTGAGATGTTTTGTTTTGATGAACTTCATTTATCGTTGTTGTTGGCATATCTCAACTCCACATTGCAGTATGTGTTTAATTTCGAGCAGCAAAATCAGATGGTGAATAATTCCTATTATTAAGTCTTTGGGTTTTTAAGACACATATACCAGAGGGGAATGGAGGTATTAATGTTTGATGTAACTTAAAAATACGTATTTCTTTATAATGCATAACTCTATGCCATATTTAACTGATCCTAATAGATGGCTTTCTTATTTTCAGGTATGTGGAATTTTTGCTGATTTGATCTGGAATTACTCTTTTCTTGGTGAGTAACGAATGCGATTTTGTTAGCTTTGACCGTACCAGTGTAGCATGCTATGAACTAAACGAGTAAAACCATTTGTTATGCAGGCAGTGTGGATGTTCACTCATGAGATTGGCTGGTAACTGCACATCATTGCTCTTAGCACCTTGCGGCTTGGTAAGACAAGCAACTGGAATCTTCCCGACTACTAATTTTCTTTGTTGCTTTAGTTACATCTAAGTTAATGGCGGGTCTGTTGAGGGACCAACCACCCTTTGGACCGAGCATCTATATAAACATAACTATAATTGTTTACTGTTCATTTCAGTTTTTTGCCTCATATGCCGTCTTTTACTCCGAGTTGGTGTACAAAGGCCGAAAACAGTTTCAGTTCAATGTCTGTCTGTCTGTCTGTCTGTCTGTCTGTCTGTCTGTCTGTCTGTCTGTCTGTCTGTCTGTCTGTCTGTCTGTCTGTCTGTCTGTCTGTCTGTCTGTCTGTCTGTCTGTCTGTCTGTCTGTCTGTCTGTCTGTCTGTCTGTCTGTCTGTCTGTCTGTCTGTCTGTCTGTCTGTCTGTCTGTCTGTCTGTCTGTCTGTCTGTCTGTCTGTCTGTCTGTCTGTCTGTCTGTCTGTCTGTCTGTCTGTCTGTCTGTCTGTCTGTCTGTCTGTCTGTCTGTGTCGACATTAGGGGAAGATGGCTTAACAAAATTCCTTGACACTCTTTATGCAAGTTTGAAGATAGCCAGTGTGTGCAACAGCGAATATGCCTAAATTAAATTGTTCGCTGCAACAATAATCTGCACATAATACAAGTTGTTTTACATTTACTTTCCGTCATTTTATTTTTGATGCTTTTTTTACATACTAGGGGATATTCGCGATTATTAAACCACTCATGAACTTCAAACTATCAGAGTAGTCCTATATATTAATTTAATCTAAAATGTGTTCATAACTTTCGTGGGTTGGTGGTGTAGGTGGTGATTGTGATTGCCTTTATAAGCTGAAAACTGCGTGGTCGATAGATCAGGAAGGTAATGAAGATGACTGTCAGTATGAAAAGAACAACTCGAAGAATTGGGGGGGGGAGGAGGAATCGCAGATTGGAAGCCTAGGCCTCAAATATCTTAATATCGCAAAGATAGCTACAATGTCTTAAGTCTCTAAAACATGTCAAGGTAGGCCTAACATTACACCAAACGACTGTTGTTGTTAGTTGAGGTATGCTCTGTATCTTCTGCTGCAAGTCAACTCTGCAAGGGCCGATGACCTTGATGTCAGGCCCCTTATAAAGCAAACATCAAACATCGTCATCATCTCCGCTAGATGACATTACTGCTACAGGAATACAAAAACTAGTCCATTAACTATGGATGCGGCAGCTAGTACATAATAAATAGAGATGGGAATTATAGGCACGAATAGGTTAGAATGCAAAGTGTTTGAACAAGGTGCAAGTATCATCGAGCCGCTCAACACCAATGTAAGATGAGTTGCATAAATTTTAGGGGTTCTGATAGTTCAGATCGCTAATATTTATGCAAATCTAATTGCAGGAGCGTTGTGCGGGTAGAAAACATTTGCGCCTTGTTCAAACACTTTGCATTCTAACCTATTCGTGCCTATAATTCCCATCTCTAATAATAAATGTGACTACGCCATTGCATTTCTCAGCAGGTAAGTCACAGCGATTAGGCTATTCTGTCTTTCATGTCTCAGAAACATTGTCATAGCCATGCTAGATAGAGGAGACCTCCCTATAAATAACCTTTGGCATCCTAAATACGGAATCCAGTTATTTATTTGTAATATATAGTGAGCCTTAGTGCCGTATTCAGACCTGCCCGAAAAACTTAACCAGTGAGCTCAACTAAGTCAGGCGACCATTCAGTTACCTTTCACGAGCCAACTCATGCTGGACTGCCAACTTGACTGCTGCCTAGTCAGGTGGCCTGCAGCTTGACGGCATCCTCAGCCGTATTGCTCGACTTCCACTTCTGTTGTCTCTCCTATTAGTCAGTTCTTCAGTTGATCTCACGAGGATGAGTCAGCCCCATTCCAGTCCCCGTTCCATAACTAATATTCTTAGAATCGGGGGAATCGAGCCCAGGGCTTCCAGGTAAGACCAAGCACATAAAATGTACATTATCTCAAGAAGGGAGGCGTTCCTTTAAAGATATATATTTGTTCACCTTAAACATAGATATATGTAGGCCTATTAGGAGGATATTTCTGAAGAGTGTTTTCCTAAAGTTTGTTGTTGGAGAGTGGCAGTTAGTGGAAGTGAAATATAGCGCAGAAAGAGAGAGATTACAAGCGCTTAGAATATAAGAATGCTCAGGGTGCGATAAGTAGATCGAATCATGGCTGTCCTTCTGAAAATAAAGAAACCGGGCGAGTTGGCCGTAAGGTTAGAGGCGCGTGGGTATGAGTTTGCATGCGGGAGATAGTGGGTTCGATTCCCACTGTCGGCAGCTCTGAAGATGGATTATCGTGGTTTCCCATTTTCACACCAGGCAAATGCTGGGGCTGTGCCTTTATTAAAGCCACGGCAGCTTCCTTCCAACTCCTTTCCTTCTCCCATCGTCGCCATAAGACCTATCTGTGTCAGTGCGACGTAAAGCCACAAAAAAAAAAAAAGACTAAATACGAACAAACCAAACCAAACCAAACCCCATAGTGCAACAGCCCCGAAGGGCCATTGCCTACCACGGCCGCTTCCTTCCAACTCCTTTCCTTCTCCTTGGCCTACCAAGCGACCGCTGCTCAGCCCGAAGGCCTACAGATTACGAGATGCCATGTGGTCAGCACGACGGATCCTCTCGGCCGTTATTCTTGGCTTCCTAGAACGGGGCCGCTATCTCACAGTCAGGCAGCTCCTCAATTGTAATCTCTTAGGCTGAGTGGACCTCGAACCAGCCCTTAGATGCAGGTAAAAATCCCTGACCTGGCCGGGAATCGAACCCGGGGCCTCCAGGAGAGAGGTAGGCACGCCAACCCTACACCGTGAGGCCGCCACTAAATACGAACAAACAAATCATAATATTACAGCAAATAAGATGAACGTGCAGATCAACTCCGGGTTCTCCTTCAGCTCCGTAACAAGTCAATGCTAAATAAATGAGTACACACATATCTACTACAAGTACAATGGAGGAAAGAATAATCTGTACATTGCTAAGATCGTACGTCTTACTCCTCATGTAACAATGCATAACGCCCTTCCTAAATTATCCATAGATTGAAATACTGTCGTAAGGCAGATGACGTACATATTTCAGGCCCTTTGAACAGAAGGTCTCACCGGGAGAATTGGCCGTGCAGTTAGGGCCGCGCAGCTGTGAGCTTGCATCCGGGAGATAGTGGGTTCTAGCGTCACTGTCGGCAGCCATGAAGATGGTTTTCCGTGGTTTTCCATGTTCACACCAGGCATATACTGGGGCTCTACCTTAATTAAGGCCACGGCCACTTCCTTCCCACTCCTATCCCATCGTCGCCGTAAGACCTGTCTCTGTCGGTGCGACGTAAAACAAAATGTAAAAAAATAATAATAGAAGGATTCATAAATATCCTTAGTCTATAGCATCATACGTCTGGATAGCTAGCTCATGATTACACGTCAATGATAAGACGCAGCAAAAAATAGTATCTATCAGCCTAGAGGTACAACGCAGAATACCATAACAATTTGGTAGTCGTTTACATCCCCGTACCACATAGTCGAAAATCCACTACCTGTTTCCAGTCATTTGACTGTGTCAGCAATGGAATGATTGAAGCCCCCATCTAGCGGCGAGGATAGTAATTGTGCCGCTCCGAAGCCTGTCGCACTCCTCTGGGGCAATGTTTAATGAACGACAGATGAAATTAAATATTGGAGAGTGTTGCTGGAATGAAATATGACAGGGAAAACCAGAGTACCCGGAGAAAAACCTGCCCCCCTCCGGTTTGTCCAGCACAAATCTCACATGGATGACCGGGATTTGAACCACGGAACCCAGCGGTGAGAGGCCGGAGCGCTGCCTCCTGAGCCACGGGCGACATAGGGTGGCTAAGAGAGGAACACTGCGTTAGGTATATGTCGAATGAAAGTATACAAAGTGCTAGAGCATATTATTAATGCCTGACGAGTAAGGATAAGAACTTGTAAAATAAATAAATGAGGATGGAAGTACGCAGGACGATATTTGCAGCAGTTGAAGAAAATGAAGAATGGCGGATCAGAGTAAATGAAGAGCTGAGAATTCTGCATGATAATGTAGACCTGGTAACAGAAATTAAGAACAATATTTTGATAGAATGGAAGAGGAAAGTGAAATCAGGCACATATTTGTAGGAAAATCAGGCGGTAGGAAAAGAGAGAACATCTCAAGAAAAGACGGTTGCACAAGTGGAAGAAGAGGAAGTGGAAGTAAGAAGATGGAACCAAAAAAAACCTTACAAAAAGATGGGCTATGATCCCCAGGGAAAGACAGGGATTTTCTGGACTGTAACGGCAAGCGTTAATGAAGTAATTTATCGGTGACATAAGGTTCACTACAATGTCTGTCTATTACTCTGTCCAGTCGGTTGCCTATGCCTCCTGGTACTCTTGGTCTGTCGATCAGTACATCGGAGAATTTTGAAACCACATTTCTTCTTATTCTGCTTATTATTTCGTGGTCTTTTCCCAATCATCAGTAGTAATGTGACGCAGTTAAAATCCTCGATCCAGCCGGCATTCGAACTCGGCCCCTCTGAACCGAAGGCCATTACGATGACCATTCAGCCCAGGAGCCGGACATTTAAAGTACACTGTTTTCTTCACTTGATCATTTGTGTCGTACATCAGCACTTCTGTGGATGATGTGGAGTAGGCCGCTGCTCACGTATCAGCAAACTCCATTTTCAAACGGTTCTGTGACGCTGTACCTGTGTTTGTTTCAAACTTTAATCTGTTTGTTATTGCAAGTATGGAGCCCGCTTTCTGAGATATTGATGCCATTTCTCCCTTGTGGCGGGAAGGGTGAGTGAGGTACATAACTCATCTCCGCTCGGCGGGCACAAAACATGCTCATTACTGTAAGAGACGTGAATATTTCACTCATTCGTCCGGATAAGTTCTTTTCTTATATTCAAAGTTTTTTCTTTATTGCCCGTCTGTTCTTAAAATCTATAGTATATGGTCTGACGCGGTCGTTAATCGGTTCGAATCCCGTTGGTGGAAAAAAGAAAATCAACATCAGAAAGCCTGGATTCGATTCCAAACCTCTCCGCAGTGCTCATATGGAGGCATATGGCGCTCTTGATGGTGATTCGTCCATCGGATGGGGACGTTGAGCAGACCCCTTGGTGCTATTCGACAGGAGTAGGCTATGCGCCGGCATCGGGTTCCATCCTCTCCCTTCCTGTTATCATACGAGATAACGTCATTCACTTCATCTCATTAACACCTCAGATGAGGTCAGGAAGGGCATCTAGTCGTAAAAACTCATTTTCTACACGACCACGCAAAGAAACGGGACAAGTGTTGGGCTCTCTCCCTCTGAGGCCTTACGATTATCTTCTTCTTCCACCGCTTTTCCCACATCTGTGGAGCTGCGGGTGCGAACTGTGCCGCTCATGTGGATTTGGCCCTGTTTTACGGCCGGATGGATTTCCTGACGCCAACCCTATATGGATGGGGGAGGGGGTAATTACGATTGCGTGTTTCTGTGGTGGTTGGTAGTGTAGTGTGTTGTCTGAATATGAAGAGGAAGGTGTTTGGACAAACACGAACACCCAGTCCCCGCGCCAGAATAATTAATCAGACACGATTAAAATCCCCGGCCCGGCTGGGAATCGAACCCGGGACCCTCTGGACAAAAGGCTAGCACTCTAACCATTTATCCATGGAGCCGGACGCTTTAAGATGATTATTATTATTATTATTATTATTATTATTATTATTATTATTATTATTATTATTATTATTCAGATAAAAATAAGGAAAGTACACTCTAGAGTATAAGAAAATAAATTTTAAAATGTTGACTCATGAAGGTGTATCCTTTAATAGGTTTAATAGGAAATGTAATAATAATAATAATAATAATAATAATAATCGCCCCACAGCTGGTCACAGATGCCTATAAGAAGGAAAGAATCGCTCTAATGTATTCCACTGGGAACTAATCTCTTGCTAGTAATTCCTGTCTTCTTGGTGCTCTTTCAAAATTTCATCAGTTCCGTGAATACGACCCCAGTGAGTTGTTTAGTTTAGCTCCTCTGCCCTTCCCCTCAATGTAATAATCTCCTTTGCTGTGGATTTCGAACCATGCACCCTGTTTTTAAGTGTCGTCCTCCTGTTCCCTTTTGTTGATGCCGCTCGTAGCGGAATGCCAATCATTGTACCGTACGTGCAGACATGTGGCGAGGTTCAGCTTGGCTTGGCTTCTGATGGATAATCGATTCACTTTGTTAATGAATTAACCCCCCTTTCCCCCTCCACTGCTACTTCCACCGCCACCCACGCTACTCTTCTCTACATATCCTAGTGTAATATTTACTTAATTCATTTGTTTCTCTATGTTGTATCCGATATATCGATGTTAATTAATGTTCTTTTCAATCTGTTTGTTTGTTTGTATGATTGTATGTATATTGTGGTCCGTGTGTTATTTCATGAAGCTGATGTTTACTTTCGAACGTAGACGTTAATGAAGCTTAAGTAGTGATACAGAGTTCTTTGCCAAAGCGGTTGACTATCAAATTCGTCCTTAGTCCGTTTCGTATATCGGAAGGAATGAGCTAGGACTGAGTAGATTTGTAACCAAACACATCCGAATAGCACCACAGCAGTGACTTTCAACAATTTATTATTTATTTATAATAATAACAACGTTATTTGCTTTACGTCCCGCTAACTAGTTTAACGGATTTCGGAGACGCTGAGGGGTCGGAATTTAGTCCCGCAGGAGTTCTTTTACGTGCTAGTAAATCTACCGACACGAAGCTGACGTATTTGAGCACCTTCAAATACCACCGGACTGAGCCGGGATCGAACCTGCCAAGTTGGGGTCAGAAGGCCAGCGCCTCAACCGTCTGAGCCACTCAGCCCGGAAATTATTTATTTATTTACAAAAGTTCCCTCAGTTGAAGGTTGCCACAATGAAGAAAGCATAACGAAACAAATGGAATTATAATTTTTTTTTTTTTTGCTAGTTGTTTTACGTCGCACCGACACAGATAGGTCTTATGGCGACGATGGGGTAGGAAAGGTCTAGGAGTGAGAAAGAAGTGGCCGTGGCCTTTATTAAGGTACAGCCCCAGCATTTGCCTGGTGTGGAAATGGGAAACCGCGGAAAACCATCTTCAGGGCTGCCGACAGTCGGGTTCGAACCCACTATCTCCCGGATGCAAGCTCACGGCCGTGTGCCCCTGACCGCACGGCCAACTCGCCCGGTAATGATGATGGTGGTTTACAATAATTTTGTTAACATTATCCTCGTCATGTATTTAAACTATAAGAGTTATAGGCTACTTTTGGTTCGATTGCAGGCTCAGCCTTGATTTTAAAACTAATTTGACTCTCTGGAACGAGGAGTACTCAAAGTTGTTTTAGTGGAGTAAAATCTTATTAATGAACAAATATGTAGTTTTACTTGGCTAGTAATCTTCCTGTAAGTGATTAGCCGCAGCGCGATCACTTTTACGTGGCACTGGATTCACTGATACGTGACTTTCTATTCCGACAGTCTCAGCTGCAATTGCCGAGGTGCGAACCAGTGTCATTGAGAAGCGCGTGACGAATTTTCTTACGTTATCAAGCCCCGGTTAAAATTTCAGTTTCAACTAGTCTAGCAGCGCTTTTTCCGTTGTTTTCTCCCTTCACTTCCAAGTGAATATCTGCCTCTGTGGATCCGTGGTAGAGTGTCGGCCTCCGGATCCCAAGATAGCGGGTTCAAACCCGGCAGAGGTAGTCGGATTTTTTGAAGGGCGGAAAAAAAGTCCATTCGATACTCCATGTCGTACGATGTTGGCATGTAAAAGAGCTCTGGTGACACATTTGGTGTTTACCCGACAAAATTCATTAAATCTCAGCCATAGACGCCCAAGAGAGATCCGGTTTACTCTGTCTGCCATCTAGTGGGCCTAGAGTAAAACGGAACGTCGAAATTGACGAGCAGACAGCCAGATGGTGTCAAATCGAAATGTCTGCACACGGTATCTGAGGCCATACGATTATTATTATTATTATTATTATTATTATTATTATTATTATTATTATTATTATTATTCCAAGTGAATGTTAGTGTGATACCTAACTTGTAAACTGCGGTCGCTCCTAAACTTATATTAACCCTCTTTTTACTGAGAACAACATACTAGTTCGGATACAGCAACAACACACGTTATCAAGAACTCCAGAATTTATCTAGAGATAATCTGGAGCTCGAGTTTGATTTACAACTTTTACTATTTACCGAATAACTATAAAATTAAATAAATAAGTAATGGTAATAAAAGTGCATCAATATACAGGAGGTAGTAGAATGGAATGTTTTGAGGAAAAGAAAACAAACATGTGTCTAATGTGCGGAGAAAGAGAGAGAGAGAGAGAGAGTGAAATGACACATGTTTGTGTGGATACGTATAAGAATAACTTTACAAAAAAATACTGAAGGTGCAAAAATCTACGTATTTTTGAAACAATGTTCTTTGGGGATGAATGGAAAGTTAAGTCTACAGAGGGAATGTGAACACAAGAGACGAATAAATTATCACTTGGATTATGCATAGTTCTGTCCTCATAAAAGAACGCCAAGACCACCTCTGACTAGGTACCCGTACTATTTCCAAGAGAGATGAAATATCCATTGCAGTCGGTGGTGGAATTTCTGAACATGTTTATTCTGTAGTGTTCCACACACAGCTGTAATTCCACAAACATTGCACATTGGGGACGTATTTATATGATCTTTTGGACTTGAAATAGCCGAAACTACTGCCTCCCTAAATATATATTTCCTCTTGAAACACCCTATTGGTGTCTCTCTCTCCATTAGTAGAGAATCTGGTTCTAAACTCTTTATCTGAATAGAGGACGTGGTAGTTGTAAGCTTACTGTTTATTTAACATGAACTTCCAATGTTTGTAGAGCTCAGTCTCATCTTCCTCATTGTTCCGCTGCACTTGTGTTTGCTCAGAGCAAGCAGAGCCTGCCAACTGTAAGAATGCTAAAATAAACCTGTTACATATGGAGCTCTAGAAACTCAGAGCATTGATCATCTCCACTTCCACCGCAAACATGACTTATTATATTTTAATGAAGATTATCTGTTAGAAGCGCTGTCACTCTCCGTGCTCACACTTACCTGATTCATGCAAGCAACATTCCCGTGTATGTATAGCATGTAATAGTTACATTATTTTAAGAGAAACAAGAAAAATCATGCAACATACAGCCAATGTGAGTATTGGCTTGCTAGGACGATTGCTGCCTAGTGAGGTGGCCATGAGATCAGCGTGACAACGGTCTGAGCTGTGACCGGTTACGCTGCCTTTCATATCAGACAGCTCCTCAGTGGGTTTCCACTGAATGACCCACATTCAAACTGCCAGTCCAGAATTAAAATTATTGGATTGCCCAGGAATCGAACATGAGTGCTCTAAGTAAGAGACTGGCCACCTAACCTTTAGAATGCTGATGATGAACGGTCCGTTACTTTGTTTAGGCATACAATACTGTAGATCATCGATTATCCGAAATAATTGAGACTGGGGGTGTTCCGATAAGTACATTTCGGATAACCGATCATTTATAGAAAAAATATACTAAATTCAAATCTCTATATATTTTATATCAGACGTCTTACAAATTCATGAAGTAACACATTAAAATAGGCCTACAGTTTAGGAAAATAAGTCCGAAATGTTCTTTTCCTTCATAACACTCAGACACTAGTTGTGCTCCAAATGTCATTACTCAGCAACACCCATACCCCAGCAGCTTCCATATTGTCACAGCCATGGATGAGACTGGAACTTCGGTGGAAGCTACACTTTGCTCTGCATCCATCAAGAAATGGCAAAGGACGAAAGTCACATAATACAATAGTTAAGTGTGTATAGGTTTAACTGGCCCAAAGCCATAACGAGGTTCATTGTTGTGGAAATAATTTAAACTAGAACTCCGTTCATTTGGATACATTTAGCCCTCAAAAGATGAATATTATATTATTAATTGATGCTCATTCTAAAAGCCATAAGGAAGTTTAAATTGTGTCCCGCATGAGTTCATTAACGTACCGAAAACCAGTGACAAGGAGTTCTCTATTATAAACGCCCTGTAAAGCTACTTCATCCGACCAGACGAATCCCCATAACCTAGGGCTAAGTCTCAACAGATCGCAGCGTCGCAACTGTTCTACCGAGTACAACACCCCGCCAGGTATCTAAATCGTGAACAGACGATTCCCAGTCCCGATATCGAACAGAGGTATTCGCATGATCAACCGCTAGGAGCAGGCGGCGGAAGCGATAAATCCCGACATGACCACCCGAGTTGCTCCATTCGGTAAAGTCACAGGGCCTATGCGGCGTGCCCCACTGACGAGACGCGCCAGTAAGTCACATTCTTTGGAGCCTTTCGGCTCACTGATCTCCCGAAAGATATCGTTGCCAACATTGGCTAGAAGGTGTTCGGCTTTAGAGGCATTCAGACCTAATACCACCGTCATAAGGGAGTTGAAATTGTGCCCCGCATGAATTCTTTAATGTACCGAAACCCAGCGACAAGGCCTTCTCGATTATAAACACCCTCAAATGCAACTGACCTCAACCGGGATCGAACCCGTTATCTTGGGAACAGAACGATATTTTCTGATATTAAAGTCGGTTCACAGTCCACTGCTTTACTTAATTACAAATATAAGTTAGTTATCGATACAAGGCACAAGTATACTCATCGATACAAGACACAAATATACTCATCGATTCCAGACACCACGGGTCATCAGCCGTCACACTACCGCCGCAGTAAGAACGTGGAGCTGCTGATAATGATCCTTTGTCCTTAGAGAAAGCAAGAACAATGAACAACTGAAAGTCTCAATATACTTGTTCGATGATCCTTTGGTTTAGATAGGGGACTAATCAGTTCGCCAACGTGCATGGGCGGTATAGGGTACTTAACTTCGAGCTTTGTTGGCTATAAACGAAACCATACAGTTTGTTTGTCAATATAAATGTAGTTGAAAACGATATAAATTTTAATAGTCTACTGCTGATGTCCTTTTAATAGAATAAGCGGGGAAATGTCTGGCTGTAGATTACTGAACGCAGTTAATTACATCAGATAAAAGCCATCACATCGCATGTTTAATATACGTGTTTACGCTCTATCCACTTTGATTATGAGACTAGCGTATTATTATATAAATATCGAGTTTGTTGCGAGGATAATGGCGATAGGGTATTTCCATTTCAATAATTAGGCACTGGACTACAGATCCATCATTCACTTACCTGGCGTACGTCACAGGATTTGATTAGTGAACCGCGCAAGCGCAGCTCAACCAGTCTTCTCGATAATGTAAGCGCAGTGAGTGCCAAAAACTCTGTTCTCCAACAGATAAATCTCTGCTTCTTTAATTTGTTATATTTCTTTATACTTTGATATTTAGCGAATTCCATTCTAAATGACTCCGTTTTCTTATAATAATAATAATAATAATAATAATAATAATAATAATAATAATAATAATAATCATAATAATAATAATAATATATTACAAATCTCACAGATACTGGATATTGGTGGCACTTAAGCGACTGCAGCTACCGAGCACGGTATAATAATAATAATAATAATAATAATAATAATAATAATAATAATAATAATAATAATAATAATACCGGGCGAATTGGCCATGCGGTTAGAGGTGTGCAGTTGTGAGCTTGCATCTGGGAAATTGTGGGTTCGAATCCCACTGTCGGCAGCCCTGAAGGTTGTTTTCCCTGGTTTCCCATTTTCACACCAGGCAAATGCTGGGGCTGTACTCTAATTAAGGCCACGGCCACTTCCTTTCAACTCCTAGTTCTTTGCTATCCCATCGTCGCCGTAAGACCTATCTGTGTCGGTGCGACGTAAAGCCACTAGCAAAATAATAATAATAATAATAATAATAATAATAATAATAATAATAATAATAATAATAATAATAATAATAATAATAATAATAATAATAAACAAATCTGTCGGACAAAAGCTCTCCTTGGCCTATCAGGACGACTGGTGCCCAGGCAGATTCCTGCAGATATTGGAATACTACGATATTAGCATCAGGACATCTTCAGCAGGAGGCCTATTACTTGACCTCGTTCACTGGGATCCAGTGACGTCTGCTTACCTTAGCTTCTGCGTATGGGGACTCTGATTTTATAAAAATAATATTTCGAAATATCTGTGATGAAATTGAACACTGCCATCTTTCCGAGAATACTGTGACAGCTAATTGTGACACTCCAGTTCAACCAGAAGTCCTCAGGTTTTGGGGTAGTTCTTTCGTTCGTAATCTGTTTACACTCCAGGGTCGGTTTTTTCCTCGGACTCAGCGAGGGATCCCACCTCTACCACCTCAAGGGCAGTGCCCTGGAGCTTCAGACTCTGGGTCGGGGGATACAACTGGGGAGGATGACCAGTACCTCGCCCAGGCAGCCTCACCTGCTATGCTGAACAGGGGCCTTGTGGGGGGGTGGGAAGTTTGGACGGGATAGACAAGGAAGAGGGAAGGAAGCGGCCGTGGCCTTAAGTTAGGTACGGTCCCGGCGTTTGCTTGGAGGAGAAGTGGGAAACCACGGAAAACCACTTCCAGGATGGTTGAGGGGGGATTCGAACCCCCCTCTACTCAGTTGACCTCCCGAGGCTGAGTGGACCCCGTTCCAGCCCTCATACCACTTTTCAAATTTCGTGGCAGAGCCGGGAATCGAACCCGGACCTTTGGGGTTGGCAGTTAATCACACTAACCACTACACCACAGAGGCAGACTTTTGGGATAGTATTAACACATAACGCGTCTTCAGGTGCCTTGTTGCTTCTTCTACGTTGTCATATGAAGACTACTGATCCATAATTCACGTACCTGGCGTACGTCAAAGGATTTCATTAGTGTACCACACAAGCAGCGCTGTTTGATCAGTGGTACAGTGTCGGCCTCCGGATCCCAAGGTAGCGGGTTCAAACCCGGCAGACGTAGTCGGATTTTTGAAGGACGGAAAAAAGTCCGTTCGACACTCCATATCGAATGACGTCGGCATGTAAAAGATCTCTGGTAACATATTTGGTTATTACCCGACAAAATTAATTAAACTCAGCCATAGACGCCCAAGAGAGATTCAGCTTATTGTGCCATCTAGTAGGTCTAGAGTAAAACGGAATGTCGAAACTGACGAGCAAGCAGCCAGATGGCGTCCAGTTAAAATGGTGCCATATTCTTCTTTCTTTCTTTCTTTCTTGCTAACCGGCCCAACTTAGGACCACGCCAATACCACTTCACTTCCTTCTAATCATCCCTTCTTCCTTCCTCTTTCTCCACAGTGCATACATTCTTTCAGAATGTTGCGCTCTTCTCTCTTCAGTCCATCTTCCCCCTCTGCGCTCTTTCTTTTCTTCAACCAGAACTTTTATGTTGGAAAGTCTTTTCCTGAATTGGTCTCTATCACGACATTCTTCATCTGCAATTCCTAACCTCTTGAGTTCTTCCTTCATCTGCTTGGCATATCCCCCCTGGCTCTTCAAGTAGTATATTTTATTAAAAATTTGTTTACTTAACCTTGTTGGATCCATTCTGACCATGTGTCCATAGAATCGCAACCGTCTTTTCCTTATTGTTGTTTCCAGGTCTTCTGTTATTTTGTATATCTCCTTATTTGAGCGTAATCTGTAGTTTCCCTCTACCACCCTTGGGCCGTAAATCATCCTCAGTATTCTCCTTTCAATCTTTAGTAGTTTTTCCAGGTTCGTTAGTGTTGCTTTTTCCACCCCATACAAAATCACTGGTTTTACCACAGCATCATAATGTCTTAGTTTCGCATTGATGGAGAGATTCTTTTTGTTGTAAATGGCTTTGGTGGCAATGTTTAGCCTTTCCAACTTAAGTTTTCTATTTTCCATGGCCTCTTTATCCATCCCGTTGCTGCCATATTATTATTATTATTATTATTATTATTATCATCATTATTATTATTATTATTATTATTATTATTATTATTATTATTATTATTATTATTATTATTATTATTATTATTATTATTATTATTATACAAAGCTATCTAGCTCTCTAAGAAGAAGAGGAAGAAAAAGAAAGAAAGCTTCTTGCTCAATGTTCTGCCTTCTCGGAACATTGGTACACCGATGAATAACAACTCCTTTAAGATTACTGTAGCATATTTCGTCTGCGCAGTTAAATTTGCCACTCTCCTAATTGTGTTTGTGGAGCAGTATCTGATTAATTTGGCCACCATCCTTTGAGTAGTGTCTAAAGCAATGGAAGGTGGTCAAGACACTGGTCACTGAACGACCTTCTTGAAAATACACAGCCTGTTTCCAGTCATTCGATCGGTTCAGGAATGGAATGAATGAAGCCCCCCATCTAGCGGCGAGGATAGGAAATGTGCCGGCTGTCGAAGGCTGTCGCACTCCTCTGGGGCAATGATTAATGAATGATTAATTAAATGAAATGATATTGGAGAGTGTTGCTGGAATGAAAGGCGACAGGGAAAATCGGAGTACCCGGAGAAAAACCTGTCCTGCCTCCGCTCTGTCCAGCTCAAATCTCACATGGAGTGACCGGGATTTGAACCACGGTATCCAGCGGTGAGAGGCCGGTCCGCTGCCGCCTGAGCCACGGAGGCTTCGAACTACCTTGAAAAAAATGAAATGGCGTATGGCTTTTATTGCCGGTGTCCGAGGAGAAGTTCGGATCGCCAAATGCAGGTCTTTTGATTTGACACCCGCAGGCGACCTGCGCGTCATGATGAGGATGAAATGATGATGAAGACGTCACATACACCTAGCACCTTTGCCAGCGAAACTAACCAATTACGGTTAAAATTCCCGACCCTGCCAGGAATCGAACCCGAGGCCCCTGTGACCAAAGGCCAGCACGCTAACCATTTAGCCATGGAGCCGGACATTCGAAAGACCTTATTAAAAGAGTTTGAGCTGCTAATTATGCACTGCAGTTTCTGCTCAGGAAACTGAAAAGCGCTTTGTAGATGGAATATTTGACGCTGCCAATTTATCCACAGTAACGATTTTCCTCTGGACTATTGAAGTTTTCATGAACATTTTTAGAGGTATCTGACAGACGACTTCGATTTACTTCAAAATATAGACCTGAAAATATTATTTACGATATTTTTGGGAGAAATATCGCGTAATCGATTACTCCCATACCAGGTAGGGGCCTACTATGGCTACTTGAACATAGCAGTGACATACGTTTACTGATGTGCGGGTGATATGATATGAGTCTGTGGTTTACCGAGAGTGGTAAAGGTACATCGGCCGGTGTAGACAATTCGTGCTCCAAAATTATCCCTTACAATTATCTTTCCAATTGACCTCAGATTTCTACTACGAGAACTTCAAGAGCGCTGAAAGCTTCAAAACTTCTCGAACGTCTGGGAGAAATATTAAAATTTACGACTTCCAATATATTATCAGTTTTTAATTTTAAAATGCAATAGGAATTTGAAATTCGAAACGTAGAAATTTAAACTTGGGCAAATTAGGAAAATAATGATACCAACTACATACGCTTTGGAATTTACGTAAATACGGCACAGGATTTTGGCGTATCTTCATCATAACCCTGTATCGGACGAAAGAAACTTTACATCTGTTTGTTAATCGTGTAGCTTCGCCGATATCGTTACGTAAACGCGCTAAGTACAGAATGTATTGCAGGCTAGTGTAAGCCTTCGCCTGTAATTTATTATAGCAGTGGCCATTTAGCGAGTTGATTTTATAATTACTCGAAGTAGGTAATTCCGGACAGATTTAAAAAAAAAAACTATGAACGATGGACTGACTGGACAAAGCAGATTCTAGTAAAATCTTTTAATATACACTGACTGACAGAGCAAATGCAACACCAAGGAGGAGTGGTTCGAAAGGGATGCAAGTTGGGGAAAAAACAGAGACGGCACGGACGAATAATTGATGTTTATTTCAAACCGATATGCAGGTTACACAATGCGCACGGCATCGACTCAGTAGGATGTAGGACCACCGCGAGCGGCGATGCACGCAGAAACACGTCGAGGTACAGAGTCAATAAGAGTGCGGATGGTGTCCTGAGGGATGGTTCTCCATTCTCTGTCAACCATATGCCACAGTTGGTCGTCCGTACGAGGCTGGGGCAGAGTTTGCAAACGGCGTCCAATGAGATCCCACACGTGTTCGATTGGTGAGAGATCCGGAGAGTACGCTGGCCACGGAAGCATCTGTACACCTCGTAGAGCCTGTTGGGAGATGCGAGCAGTGTGTGGGCGGGCATTATCCTGCTGAAACAGAGCATTGGGCAGCCCCTGAAGGTACGGGAGTGCCACCGGCCGTAGCACATGCTGCACGTAGCGGTGGGCATTTAACGTGCCTTGAATACGCACTAGAGGTGACGTGGAATCATACGCAATAGCTCCCCAAACCATGATGCCGCGTTGTCTAGCGGTAGGGCGCTCCACAGTTACTGCCGGATTTGACCTTTCTCCACGCCGACGCCACACTCGTCTGCGGTGACTATCACTGACAGAACAGAAGCGTGACTCATCGGAGAACACGACGTTCCGCCATTCCCTCATCCAAGTCGCTCTAGCCCGGCACCATGCCAGGCGTGCACGTCTATGCTGTGGAGTCAATGGTAGTCTTGTGAGCGGACGCCGGGAGTGCAGGCCTCCTTCAACCAATCGACGGGAAATTGTTCTGGTCGATATTGGAACAGCCAGGGTGTCTTGCACATGCTGAAGAATGGCGGTTGACGTGGCGTGCGGGGCTGCCACCGCTTGGCGGCGGATGCGCCGATCCTCGCGTGCTGACGTCACTCGGGCTGCGCCTGGACCCCTCGCACGTGCCACATGTCCCTGCGCCAACCATCTTCGCCACAGGCGCTGCACCGTGGACACATCCCTATGGGTATCGGCTGCGATTTGACGAAGCGACCAACCTGCCCTTCTCAGCCCGATCACCATACCCCTCGTAAAGTCGTCTGTCTGCTGGAAATGCCTCCGTTGACGGCGGCCTGGCATTCTTAGCTATACACGTGTCCTGTGGCACACGACAACACGTTCTACAATGACTGTCGGCTGAGAAATCACGGTACGAAGTGGGCCATTCGCCAACGCCGTGTCCCATTTATCGTTCGCTACGTGCGCAGCACAGCGGCGCATTTCACATCATGAGCATACCGCAGTGACGTCAGTCTACCCTGCAATTGGCATAAAGTTCTGACCACTCCTTCTTGGTGTTGCATTTGCTCTGTCAGTCAGTGTGTGTGTATATATATATATATAAACAAATATGCCTTTGCTGGCGGGATGTAGGCCTAGTGTTTTACACTGCAGTACGTCTTCTGCTATGGGCTAGACTTAATTTGTTACTTTCATTGATCTGTCCCTGTCCTATCCTTGGCTTTGACAGTATGAAAGTGACCGAGGTATGAGTGATGCTAGTAATACCGTTGCTTATGCAGCCAGTCTCTGTTACGAATGGTGTCAAAATATCGCTCATGGGGTCGGTTGACCCATGCATTTCAGTGGGCTTGGCGGGCTGATATGTAATAGCAACTTCTGGCCTGGTGAGAAAAGCAATGGGATACTATCTCACTCGTCATTTCCATAGTATGTCTGTTCAGTTACACCTAGGCTGTCTATGATAGCTGTTGGTGGAGCTGTGGAGGATCAAACCAGGCTTCGGGCTGAATACCCAACAACATATAAACGAATATAATATAAAATGGGACAAGGGTTGGACAAACAAACAAACAAACAAACAAACAAACAAACAAACAAACAAACAAACAAACAAACAAACAAACAAACGTAAGCCTGTCTTCGAGAGTGGAAGTTACTATCTGAAATGTGAAATGTAAATGTAAATTCCATATTTTGTTGTTCTTTTTGTTTTTGCTATTCGCTTTACGTCGCACCGACACACACAGGTCTTGTGGCGACGATGAGAGAGGAAGTTGCTACAAGTGGGAAGTAAGTGGCTGTGGCCTTAATTAAGGTACATCTCAATCATTTCCCTGGTGTGAAAATGGGAAACCACGGAAAACCACCTTCCGGGCTGCAGACGGTGGGGTTCGAACCCACTATCTCCCGAATACTGGACACTGGCCGCACTTAAGCGACTGCAGCTATCGAGCTCGGTAAAATTCTAAATGAACTATTAATGTAGTCATGAATAAATGTTACACTTTCCATCAACAGGGTCATATGCCCTCACTCTACATGAGCCCTGCGAAAAGGTTTGGAATTTAATCCAGGCTTTTAGCACGCAGTCTATCGATTAGAAATAGTATACCACCACATCTCCTACCCTGCCAGCCATCATTCTAATGGTAAAAAACATTTTCAATCAACGAGACTCGAACCGGCTAAAGTCTTTTCAAACCCCAGAATGGAAAAAAAATCATGGAAAGATAGTATTTTTCACTGACTAGTTCAAGTATGATTGTCATCTATGCATTGTTCCTTTAACCCTTATCTGGTACCAATGTATGTTTCTCGAACGATCCCGTTTTCTCCATATACACGGTATCTGTGGAAGGCAACAGAAGTCACGACGTACGTACTTCGACTTCATGCCGATAGATGTAGATAATTGTGTATCTACGCCATCTAGGCGAATTAGAAAATAACTTTCCTCATAGGAACGTATTTTTCTCTAAAAAGGTACCAAAAGTCGTGATCGTGAGAGGTTCATTGTATTTCAGCAGTGTAAACCACTTCGTTTTCTCAATATCTTTGTGAATGACAGAATTAGGTATATAATATAATATAATATAATATAATATAATATAATATAATATAATATAATATAATATAATATAATATAATATAATATAATATAATATAATATAATATAATATAATATAATATAATATAATATAATATAATATAATATAATATAATATAATATAATATAATATAATATAATATAATATAATATAATATAATATAATATAATATAATATAATATAATATAACAGAGTTACTGAACTAATAAAATACTAGTTAAGAACTTCATGTTAGGTCAAACCTCAGAGAATGAAGAAAGCGTCAGGGACGTAATATCGCATTTCTGTCAAGAAACTTGGGTACGGTATTCCAAAGTTAACTTTCCGCTGCAGTGGACATACAGAGTAAAGAAATTGTTGCGCACAATAAAACGAAATTATCGTGAGACTTCATATTATGGAGTCTGACTAGAGCATGGTGAAATAAAAAGACAAGAATAGCTGTATAAAGCAGTACTGTGCGTCCGGAATCGATGTGGTGGTCTCTTGGGTTATCGTCTACTCTGAAAGATTGGCTCGCGTCCGTTCCAAGAGTTAAATAAGAAATGACGGTAATTGGAGTGCGCACTCACTGGATAAGGATAGTTCTTAACCTATTTCCAGCTGACGGTCAGTTCCGGTCAAAGACATGGCGGACTGAAATCCCATAATATCCGGCAGGACAGAATAGGGCGAGTCAGGGACAATACGACAGTTAATCGATATATATTCTGTAGGTCATATCATTTTTATAAATAAAATTATCTTACGACCGAGTGAGTTGGTCGTGCGGTTAGAGTCGCGTAGCGATGAGATTGCGTTTGAGAGATGGTGCGTTCGAATCCCACCGTCGGCAGCCCTGAAAATGGTTTTCCTTGGTTTCCCCATTTTTACACCAAGCAAATGCTGGGACTGTACCTTAATGGAGTCTATGGTCGCTTTCTTCCCGCTCCTAGTCTTTCCCTGTCAGTGTCGGTGCGACTTTAAATAAATTGCAAAAATGAACCACGGCTGCTTTAGTGTGAAGTCAGTGAATATACTACTCGGCTATTAGGAACCATACATTTAACCTGTATTCCCTTGACCTCCCTCCTCGTGAAGAGCAACTTTGTCATTTATTTCTGGCCACAGGAAATAATATTTTAAAATTACATACCCTTAATAGTATTTCTTTGCATTTTCTTGCGAGATAGGTCTTAGAGGAGAGAATATAAGGAACGTCAACTTATTTTGTATTGCCTCATTTGTAAGAAATCGTCCACTCTGTCTCCTTCTCTCGCACACACTTCAAAAGATTCCCATGAATAGAAAGCAGGTAAAGTGTTTTCCCTCTCTTTCTGCCTGTATCAGTTTCCTTTCTCAAGGCCTCTCCGGCAATTCGACCAAAATTGCTTATTTCTACGTGGAGATACGATTTCTTCCCCTCTCTCTTCTCGTCTTTCCTCCTAGCTCTTGTTCTTCTTCTTTTCCTCCTCTACTTCTCCACATTCTAGAAGAGTGTTTTATTTGTGGAAAATAAATCTCACAATGGGGAAGTCAAGAGGTGGAACAGAAGGCCACTGGAGCAGGTTTTGTGGTCCGAGCTTAAAGTATGTGTATATATGTAGTGATATTTTATAACCTCGTAGGTTTATTTACAATGTGCTGAATATTATTGTTCGATTATTTAGACATCACGTTACAACAATATTATTACAACGCCTCAATAATTCATTGTTCAAATGCAGTTTTCTTTCACTTGTTCAGGCAGCTGCATTCGGAAATGATTTAATTTACAAAGGGGAAAGACCGATAAGAACTGAAGTAAAACAAGTATTATAAAGTTGAAAATAACCATTAAATTTAAATGTTGAAAATATTTCTTAGCAGGAAAAGTAGGGATCTTCATACTACGATAAACATAAAATTCAGCAATTTGCTCATTTGTGCCGAAAGTGATGAACTAAAGGGCCAGGAAAGGTTTCAGATTGGGTCTCGGATAGCTCCATCAAACTAACAAACAAATTTCTTAAATCACTTCCGACCTAAATGCAATTCCGGCGAAACAGCCTAAAATCGCTTGTTTCTTTACTCGTTCTCTTTTTTATTCAAATCCTAGGCAATTTAACATATTTACACAATTATTTCTCTAATGTGTTCCTTGGTTCAATACCCTCAGGCTTTCTTGTTTTCTTGAAAAATGTACACACCGAATGTAGTTGTTAAGGCTTGACTCACGCTAGTGCTCCTAGTGGTGCTCGAGTGAAACAATGCATTGACTCACATTAGCGCTCGTAGTGGTGCTCAAGTGAAACTTTGCATTGACTCACATTAGCGCTCGTAGTGGTGCTCAAGTGAAACAATGCGTTGACTCACATTGGTGCTCGTAGTGGTGCTCAAGTGAAACAATACATAGACTCACATTGGTGCTCGTAGTGGTGCTCAGGTAAAACCATGCATTGACTCACATTGGTGCTCGTAGTGGTGCTCAAGTGAAACAATACATAGACTCACATTGGTGCTCGTAGTGGTGCTCAGGTAAAACCATGCATTGACTCACATTGGTGCTCGTAGTGGTGCTCAGGTAAAACAATGCATTGACTCACATTGGCGCTCGTAGTGGTGCTCAAGCGAAACAATGCATTGACTCACATTGGTGCTCCTAGTGGTGCTCAGATAAAACAATGCATTGACTCACATTGGCGCTCGTAGTGGTGCTCAAGTGAAACAATGCATTGACTCACATTGGTGCTCCTAGTGGTGCTCAAGTGAAACAATGCATTGACTCACATTGGCGCTCGTAGTGGTGCTCAAGTGAAGCAATGCATTCACTCACGCTGGTGCTCGTAGTGGTGCTCAGGTAAAACAATGCATTGACTCACATTGGCGCTCGTACTGGTGCTCAAGTGAAACAATGCATTGACTCACGCTGGCGCTCGTAGTGGTGCTCAAGTGAAACAATGCATTGACTCACGCTGGTGCTCGTAGTGGTGCTCAAGTGAAACAATGCATTGACTCACATTGGTGCTCCTAGTGGTGCTCAGGTAAAACATGCATTGACTCACATTGGCGCTCGTAGTGGTGCTCAAGTGAAACAATGCATTGACTCACATTGGTGCTCCCAGTGGTGCTCAAGTGAAACAATGCATTGACTCACATTGGCGCTCGTAGTGGTGCTCAAGTGAAACAATGCATTGACTCACGCTAGTGCTCCTAGTGGTGCTCAAGTGAAACAGTGCATAGACTCACATTGGCGCTCGTAGTGGCGCTCAGGTAAAACAATGCATTGACTCACATTGGCGCTCGTAGTGGCGCTCAGGTAAAACAATGCATTGACTCACATTGGCGCTCGTAGTGGTGCTCAAGTGAAACAATGCACTGACTCACATTGGCGCTCCTAGTGGTGCTCAGGTAAAACAATGCATTGACTCAAGCTGGTGCTCCTAGTGGTGCTCAAGTGAAACAATGCATTGACTCACATTGGCGCTCCTAGTGGTGCTCAAGTGAAACAATGCATTGACTCACATTGGCGCTCCTAGTGGTGCTCAAGTGAAACAATGCATTGACTCACATTGGCGCTCCTAGTGGTGCTCAAGTGAAACAATGCATTGACTCACATTGGCGCTCCTAGTGGTGCTCAAGTGAAACAATGCATTGACTCACGCTGGTGCTCCTAGTGGTGCTCAGGTGAAACAATACATTGACTTACATTGGCGCTCGTAGTGGTGCTCAAGTGAAACAGTGCATTGACTCACGTTAGTGCTCGTAGTGGTGCTTAAGTGAAACAATGAAATGACTCACGCTGGTGCTTCTAGTGGTGCTCAGGTAAAACAATGCATTGACTCACATTGGCGCTTGTAGTGGTGCTCAGGTAAAACAATGCATTGACTCATATTGGCGCTCGTAGTGGTGCTCAAGTGAAACAATGTATTGACTCACATTGGCGCTCGTAGTGGCGCTCAGGTAAAACCATTCATTGACTCACATTGGCGCTCCTAGTGGTGCTCAAGTGAAACAATGCATTGACTCACATTGGCGCTCGTAGTGGTGCTCAAGTGAAACAATGCATTGACTCACATTGGTGCTCCTAGTGGTGCTCAAGTGAAACAATGCATTGACTCACATTGGCGCTCGTAGTGGTGCTCAAGTGAAACAATGCATTGACTCAGAATGGCGCTCGTAGTGGTGCTCAAGTGAAACAATGCATTGACTCACATTGGTGCTCCTTTGGTGCTCAGGTAAAACAATGCATTGACTCACATTGGCGCTCGTAGTGGTGCTCAAGTGAAACAATGCATTGACTCACATTGGCGCTCGTAGTGGTGCTCAAGTGAAACAATGCATTGACTCACATTGGCGTTCGTAGTGGTGCTCAAGTGAAACAATGCATTGACTCACATTGGTGCTCGTAGTGGTGCTCAAGTGAAACAATGCATTGACTCACATTGGCGCTCGTAGTGGTGCTCAGGTAAAACAATGCATTGACTCACATTGGCGCTCCTAGTGGTGCTCAAGTGAAACAATGCATCGACTCACATTGGCGCTCGTAGTGGTGCTCAGGTAAAACAATGCATTGACTCACATTAGCGCTCGTAGTGGTGCTCAAGTGAAACAATGCATTGACTCACGCTAGTTCTCCTAGTGGTGCTCAAGTGAAACAGTGCATAGACTCACATTAGCACTCGTAGTGGTGCTCAAGTGAAACAATGCATTGACTCACGCTAGTTCTCCTAGTGGTGCTCAAGTGAAACAATGCATTGACTCACATTAGCGCTCGTAGTGGTGCTCAAGTGAAACAATGCATTGACTCACGCTAGTTCTCCTAGTGGTGCTCAAGTGAAACAATGCGTTGACTCACATTGCTGCTCCTAGTGGTGCTCAGGTAAAACAATGCATTGACTCACGCTGGTGCTCCTAGTGGTGCTCAAGTGAAACAATGCATTGACTCACATTGGTGCTCCTAGTGGTGCTCAGGTAAAACAATGCATTGACTCACATTAGCGCTCGTAGTGGTGCTCAAGTGAAACAATGCATTGACTCACGCTAGTGCTCCTAGTGGTGCTCAAGTGAAACAATGCATTGACTCACATTGGTGCTCCTAGTGGTGCTCAAGTGAAACAATGCATTGACTCGCATTGGTGCTCCTTTGGTGCTCAGGTAAAACAATGCATTGACTCACATTGGCGCTCGTAGTGGTGCTCAAGTGAAACAATGCATTGACTCACATTGGCGCTCGTAGTGGTGCTCAAGTGAAACAATGCATTGACTCACGTTGGTGCTCTTAGTGGTGCTCAAGTGAAACAATGCATTGACTCACGCTGGTGCTCCTAGTGGTGCTCAAGTGAAACAATGCATTGACTCACATTGGCGCTCGTAGTGGTACTCAGGTAAAACAATGCATTGACTCACATTGGCGCTCGTAATGGTGCTCAGGTAAAACAATGCATTGACTCACGCTAGTGCTCCTAGTGGTGCTCAAGTGAAACAATGCATTGACTCACATTGGTGCTCCTAGTGGTGCTCAGGTAAAACAATGCATTGACTCACATTGGCGCTCGTAGTGGTGCTCAAGTGAAACAATGCATTGACTCACATTGGCGCTCCTAGTGGTGCTCAAGTGAAACAATGCATTGACTCACGCTGGTGCTCCTAGTGGTGCTCAGGTAGAACAATGCATTGACTCACATTGGCGCTCGTAGTGGTGCTCAAGTGAAACAATGCATTGACTCACGCTGGTGCTCCTAGTGGTGCTCAAGTGAAACAATGCGTTAACTCACATTGGCGCTCGTAGTGGTGCTCATGTGAAACAATGCATTGACTCACATTGGTGCTCCTAGTGGTGCTCAGGTAAAACAATGCATTGACTCACATTGGCGCTCGTAGTGGTGCTGAAGTGAAACAATGCATTGACTCACGCTGGTGCTCCTAGTGGTGCTCAGGTAAAACAATGCATTGACTCATATTGGCGCTCGTAGTGGTGCTCAAGTGAAACAATGCATTGACTCACATTGGCGTTCGTAATGGTGCTCAAGTGAAACAATGCATTGACTCACATTGGCGTTCGTAATGGTGCTCAAGTGAAACAATGCATTGAATCACATTGGCGCTCCTAGTGGTGCTCAAGTGAAACAATGCATTGACTCACATTGGCGCTCGTAGTGGTGCTCAAGTGAAACAATGCATTGACTCACATTGGCGCTCGTAGTGGTGCTCAAGTGAAACAATGCATTGACTCACATTGGCGCTCCTAGTGGTGCTCAAGTGAAACAATGCATTGACTCACATTGGCGCTCGTACTGGTGCTCAAGTGAAACAATGCATTGACTCACATTGGCGCTCGTAGTGGTGCTCAAGTGAAACAATGCATTGACTCACGCTAGTGCTCCTAGTGGTGCTCAAGTGAAACAATGCATTGACTCACATTGGCGCTCGTAGTGGTGCTCAAGTGAAACAATGCATTGACTCACATTGGCGCTCCTAGTGGTGCTCAAGTGAAACAATGCGTTGACTCACATTGACGTTCGTAGTGGTGCTCAAGTGAAACAATGCATTGACTCACATTGGCGCTCGTAGTGGTGCTCAAGTGAAACAATGCATTCACTCACATTGGCGCTCGTAAAAGTAGAAAAAGGCAAACTGCTAATATAATCGAACGGATAACGATGATTAAGAAAATGATTGTAAAGTTTAGAATAAATAAAGAAATTATGATCATACTTTATAATATTTTATTTACCTAAAATTCGCAGTAAGCATCCTAACAGGACGTTAGAGGGGCCACGGCAGGCAGTCATTGTAGACAAGCCAGGCCGACTTACATGCGTTCATCTGTTTGGGCAACTAGTAAAATCTCGGTATGGATACCGATATGTGTTTGTTTTGATTGATGCTTTCAGAAAATATTTCAAAATTTATCCTCTGAGAAATGATACTGTAAGCGGTTGCCAGAAGCAGATTATTAACAGTTATATTCCTGAGTTTGGATGTTCACTCAGAATATCAGAGCACGGCAGTCAGTTCAGTTCAAATATAAGGACTACCAAGTTGAATGAAATGGGTGTTAAGACCATATATTCGTCAGTTCGATACCCACAAGGCTATATTGTCGAACGTGTCTCAAAAGAGATCGGTAGAATATTTAGAGCCTACGTACACGACAAACTCAGTTCGTGGTTTTCAGGACTGGGTGATGTCGAACGATGATGTAATACTACGTTACACGAGTCTACTAGATGTACGCCTTATGAAATTCATTATGGTAGGAAGCCTACCGATCAAATTGCAAGTATGTTAGTTTTAAACTTGGAAGACAGAAAATCTAGGGATTACTATATTCAGCTGGCCAGGGAAAATTTAACTAAAGCAGGGAATAAACGCATTCACCAGCAGAAAAGGGAAAAGTTGGATGAGTTTAACTTGGGTCACAAGGTGCTACTCGGAGTTCCATTTCCATCATTAGCAGCTTCATTACGTTATAACTTCAGAGTTTTATATTGTAATTTCAGTATCCCAGCATATCTCACTATTTCAATTTCAAAATTTAAGAATATATTTTGTGTAGTACCAAGTTTTATTTGTTTTATTGTTTTATTTCATGGTAAAAGAGGTAGCTCCAAATTATAGTTGGGAATCAAATGTCAATATCCTTTTCCCAAAAACTATTCTAGGTTATGCTGTCAAGTAAGCTATTACACCATACCCTAGAGGTATTCAAGAATCTCACTCTCTTATTGTTACATTTATTTGTAACTGGCGCCCATCATCCTTTAAAGTGAACTTTCATTCTAAGGGCTACGTTGCCGAGGCGGTAAAGCCATACTCGATTCTCTCGGAAGAGTTAAAGATTCGATTGCCGTACGAGTTGGCCGTGCGGTTAGGGGTGCGCAGGTTTGATCTTGCATCCGGGAGATAGTGGGTTTGGTCCCCAATGTCGGCAACCCTGAAGATGGTTTTATGTGGTTTCCCATTTTCATACCAGGCAAATGTTGGGGCTGTACCTTTAGGCCACAGCCGCTTCCTTCCCACTCCTAGGCCTTTCCTATCCCATCGTCGCCATAAGACTTGTACGTGTCGGTACGACGTAAAACAAGTGGTAAAAATAAAAGAAAAAAAAGGTTCGATTCCCCCTCAGGAAGTAAAAAAATGTAGGAACGAAATTTCCACTCCTCCCGGAGTCGCCATGGCCAGTACGGAGATATGTTTGCTTTTTTGTGATATTTAAATGTAAAAGTAAAATTTCATTGACCTGGTCTTATCGCAGCCTTCTTGTTGAAGTGTCGGTGGTAATATCACTCGTCCGTCAGGGTTCAGTGTGCTGTCTCAACGGGTGGAAGTCGCTAAGTTTGAACGTCTCTAACTTATTTCTTTACAGTGAACAGTTTTCACCTGAAGGTATCAGTGATGACGGACATTTTGTACTCATTGCGAGAAACAATCCCAGGAAACAAACACTGGCTCCTTTCTATTAGGCTGCTGCGTTTTTACTCTCTACCGATTCTGTATTAAAACCAGCGATCGAGTAACTGAATAAATATTGTCTCATCACATTCTGTTCCATTTTTCAAGAATAAGTTATTGAGAATGGAGAGGAAAGAAATTGGTTAGATATTCGATTCCATATAAAAGTATTACGGTGAAGAAAGAGGGGAGAGAGCGAAAGGAATGATGTAAAGTAAGAAAGTGGTAGACAAACTAGGTTCTGTATCACTTTACCATACCTAATATTGACGTATACATTCAAAATTCTGCGTCGTCTTGCAATACCCGTACAAGGAGAAGACAAAAAAAAAAAGCTCTTCCATTAGCGCTCGGAGGTGTCTCTCCAGAAGGATTACCTGCCATAATACCAGGTCTCACATTACGCGTGGATAAACATAAAACCTAATAGCTTTAGTCCCCGAGGAGGGAACAACTCCTTACAATGTGACAGAAATGCTCCTTTTACGGGAAGCTCAGCTCCTGTCTTCTCCTTTCGTGGAAACACCGGTTAACTCAACTCGTATCTCCATGATCTTGAGGATTTTCAAGCTGTAAACTTAAATTTTAGCGATTATGCGATAGATTCAAGATATACTTTGCTGAGATAAGTGAGTGGAGTCGTCGCTGGCTTGTCACCAAGGCAGACGCAGTTCGAATCCATGTGGGATTTTTGGAATGATACGTCACGTGTCTGTCGTCTGTAATTCCGATTTCAGTAGTCGCGTAAAGCTACACGTTTGCTTGGACTGTTGTTGAGTGTTATTAAAAGTTATTGTTTTTTTAAATAATTTATCTTCCTTCATTAATGTTTGTTACGGATGAATAGCAAACAGTCATAACGAACTGTCCAAAAATAAACATTTCTGAAGTCTTAACACAATTCACCTCGACAAGAGCTTCACATTATACGAATTTGTAACTGCTGAACTTACAAAGGATAAAAGACTTTCCTTAACATACCAAACAGCGTCTGAATATTACAAGATATATTTGTTATATCCTAAATTATAATTCAGTGAAACAAATTTGAATATAAATAAGATTTTACATATTAAGCTACCTTTCTATGCTAGTTGCTTTACGTCGCGCCGACACAGATGGGTCTTATGGCGACGATGGGACACGGGAGGGCTGGGAGTGGGAAGGAAGCGGCCGTGGCCTTAATTAAGGTACAGCCCTAACATTTGCCTGGTGTGAAAATGGGAAACCACGGAAAGCCATTTTCAGGGCTGCCGACAGTGGGGTTCGAACCTACTATCTCCCGAATACTGGATACTGGCCGCACTTAAGCGACTGCAACTATCGAGCTCGGTACCTTTCTGTGAATCACAAGTATATGCATACACAATTTATATTATCTTTCTATGAGATATAAATTACATTTCTGTAATGGTTTTACACAATATATTTCAAGGTGTCCCAATTTTATATAGATCTATTTTTACATGTTCACAAATATCTGTAGTAACATTGTTACTCTTATGCGTGCTCGAATTAATAATGATTATAGAAATTTTTACGCAATGCATTCCAACAATTTTTACAAAGAGACTTTATGTGTCCTTTTGCAATAAAATGTGGAAAATGTGTGTTTTACATTGAAAAGAAATGTGTACAGATCGTCGTGGATATATTTGCACATTATAGACATGGTACAGGTAATATTGTTATAGTGTAAATGTTTATAATATTTAGCTCTTGCAGCCGTACTCGTATTTCTGTTACATAATTATGCTCCGCATTTCGTTTATTTTATTTTTATTTGTTGATCTTGCCGGGCTGAGTGGCTCAGACGATTAAGGCGCTGGCCTTCTAACCCCAACTTGGCAGGTTCGATCCTGGCTCAGTCCGGTGGTATTTGAAGGTGCTCAAATACGACAGCCCCATGTCGGTAGATTTACTGGCACGTAAAAGAACTCCTGCGGGACTAAATTCCGGCACCTCGGCGTCTCCGAAGACCTTAAAAAGTAGTTAGTGGGACGTAAAGCAAATAACATTATTATTATTATTATTATTATTATTATTATTATTATTATTATTATTATTATTATTGATCTTTGCTTCCATTCTTGATTATATGTTCTCCATATCAGTTATTTAACTTAGTTATCTTTGATTTTATAATATAATAATCCACCTCTCATATGTATATATGTACGAAGGCCATACTATATTGTTTTACACATTATTTTTTTTACCGAAATGAAGTACATTACACTTCAGTTGTTACGTCCACTTTTTCAACATATCCCCTTGTAACTGTATGCACTTTTGCCTTCGATGTGTCAGTCTCTCCAGACCTTCCTGAAACCATTATTTCGGAGTGCTGCGTACCCGTGCCTTGACAGCTGTGTCCTGTTCCGCAAAATTCGCAAAACGGCGACCACGCAGAGGTTTCTTCATGTTCCCGAACAGGTGATAATCACTTGGCGCTAAGTCGGGAGAGTATGGTGGGTGTGGCAGCACCGTGAATCCCATTTGATCAATGGCAGCGGTGGTCTCCCGGCTAGTGTGGGGCCGGGCATTGTCGTGTTGCAGAAACACACCTTTAGACTATTTTCCTGGCCGCTTAGTTTGAATGGCACGACGTAAGCGCTTAAGGGTTGCCATATATGCTCCACTGTTAATCGTGGCCCCCATATTCCAGCCAGTCAATGAGGATGGTGCCTTTTGTGTCCCAAAACACTGTCACCATTTGGTTGATGGCACTATTTGACATTTCTTTGATGGTGGACTGGCCCTATGCTTCCAATGCATCGATCGTTGTTTCTTTTGTGGCTCATGGTGATGGAGCCATGTGTCATCACCAGTCACAAGCCTAGCCATGAAGTCGGCTGGATCTTAATCATGGCGTTGCAAAAGTTCTCTGCACACGTCCACACGCGTCTGCTTTTCGTCTGCAGACAAGAGTCTAAGCACCCACGTGGATGACACCTTGCCAACTGTAAGTGGCTGTGCACGATCCGCTGCAGGGTGTTTCGGCTAATTCCCGTGACTGCCTCCATTTCAGTAAATGTAATGCATTTGTTTCCTTGGATCGGCCGTTCGACCCGGGCAATATTGGCTGGTGTTGAAACTATCACATTTCTTCCAGAACTCGTTCCCTTGTCCCTTGTTTTCCAACCTTCCACCCAGTTAAAATCTCCTTTCCGTGACGGCACATGTTCTCCACTGACTGCCACCAAGCACCGATGCATTTCTGTAGTGGTCACGCCTTCTTTCCATAGGAACCAAGTCGTATAGCGTTGTTCCTGCCGGTTGCTTTCCATGTTGTCTGCTCCTACGCTGACGGTGTTATGAAATGGCTGTGACGAGTGCATTAGTTGGCCTCTGTACGTGTGCTGCTACCAAACGGTGGAATAAGACACTAGTTACACGTCACCATACACGGACGTACAAAAAATAAAGTGTAAAACAATATACCACGTGTTACTACAAAAGAACAACAAGTCTAAATGGTCTGACACCGTAGTTGGGCGGCTCGAGTCCCGTTGGGCGAAAACATTTTCATCATCAGAATGTTGACCAGCAGGGTACGAGAGGTGGTGAAGTATACAATTTATAATCACTACATTGCGTGCCAAAAGCCTGGATTCAATTCCAAAGCTCTCCTCAGTGTTCATATGGACTGAGGACATATGATGCTTCTGATGACGATTCGTCCGTCAGATGGGAACGGTAAGCCTTGAGCAGATGGTTTGGCGCTATTCGACTGGAGTAGGCTATGTGCCAGCACCGTCAACTTCTCCCTTTCTACCATCATGTATCACGCCATTCATTTAATCTTATTCACTTCTCTGATGAGATTGACGTAAGTAAGGGCATCTGGCCGTAAAAACTCGCTAGGAAGGTTCATCCCACTTCATACCCGACTCCTAGAGAAACGGAACAAGATTTGGCATACACCGCGTTGTTCACCAGCCCCTTTTATTTTGGAGGTAGGTAACCCAACCAACGCGTATATCATAGTCATCCGAAAAACATTAGTACCTGCTTCTTTATGGCCTTAGTAACCATACCGTTTAAATAATGCTCGCGAATACGGTAGAATTCATTAACGACAGTCTAATTTCTATTACTTAAACAACAGTGAATGTGTAAAATGATCACAGCTGTGAATAACAATATCTTACGTTTGGACAGACAGTGTCTATAAGGACTACAACGTGCTAACAATGCACCGCACTTCGCGGTAGCTAAGATGGTTAAATCACACATTACTGCTGTTCCATCAGCCAAGCTGCGTGGTATGAGGTACAAATCTCAGGCTGCTACACTTTTTTCAATTAACGCCGATTACAGTGACTGTAATATGGCCGCATATCATCCTGTTCCAAAGAGTGAATTTTTTTGGTCCTCAAAAGGACCGTCTCTATCTGATGTTACATAGCTGCATATTCAGAGTAACAAGTGTTCGAAATGTTGACTACTTTACATTTAACTTTGTACCATTACGGAACAGGTGCCATACATATTAATTCGACCGTACTTTCCTCACAAATTAGCAACAATTCATCGTGAGGAAATTAATAAGTGCTGTGATGTGACCTGGTAGGTGTGGATTATAATTTGTGTGCGTGGGGCTCGGGGATCCCATGCTGTCCGTCCTGAAAGTGGTTTTCCTCGGTTTCCCATTTCCACCACCAGGCTACTGTTGGGACGGTACGTTAATAAAAGATCAAGGCAGATTTCCTTCCCAATCTTTTCCCCACCCATCCTTAGAAGAAAGACGCCAAATCACAGTGCAACTAACAGCAATAGAAAGTATTATTATTGTATCCCCGCTAAAATGGAGCACCTCTATCGTTCAAAAAATTTTGACAAATGGTAGAATCAAACCACTACGCTGCCGAAAATCACACACCTTGTTTACTGTTTTAGCCACGAATTGCACATATATAATGCTTCTTAGAGGTTTAATACTGTAGTATGGCCGTTCCACCTCGAAAGTTAATATCCGTGTCAAAATCTGCACCTATGGTTTACAGTGTTCATTTAACTTCTTTACATTACAGAGAACGTGGCATAACCTATTAATTCGATCGTATTGCGGGTACCTGTGCTATTTCAAGGCACAATAAATCACATGTTTACAGAATGGTACTTAGTATTTGGCGCGGAATTGTGTATAGTAATTTTTCCTTTGCTTGGTCCATGGATCAATTTACAGTGATGACACACAGGTAGGGGAGAGCCTTACTGACCATAAGGAGACATTTGAAGTTACTTGCCGTTCATAAAACTAAATAAGGATCTTAAGATAATACTCTTTATTTGGGTTGCCTATCACCGAAAAAATAAGGGGCTGGTGAACCACCCGGTATATTGCAAAACGACCCGAATTAAAACATTAAATTTGTATGCAAGTTTATTTTAAATAGTTCTTAATGATACTATACACTTTGCTGCTGCAGGATAACTGTTGTTTAACGTGAACCAGAGTCTTTATCAAACTATTTTGCTGTGTGTGGCAATCAGCACATAAAATAAGGTGAATTAGGTACTGGAATGACTGGCCATTATATGTATAGTATGGTGGATGCATTACATTGGTACGATAACGGTGACTTAGATTCCGTGATTGAATCGCATTTGAGTGATCGTCGAGATGAATTGTCGTTGTGCGTTCCATTGTGTGAACCAAGGCCCCACACCGCTGGCTGCGCAGTAGCGTGTGACTGGGGAAGATATGTCCATGCGCGTACCGCCATGTTGCGAGCGCTCCTCAGCTTGACCCGGAGATCGTATGTAATACGAGCTTTAACTTAAATTTCGCACTCATGAAAACACATCTACCCTACAAAATTAATGACAGCCTACACCGACTACCGTGTACACACGCAATAAATATACATAGTATGAAGACTGTGGTAATATTAAAATATATTTCTCTATAAAAACGGAACAATCTACACAAATCCTTTGGATAGCCCATAGGTGGCGCACCTAAAAAAATAATTAAAAAGACAATAAGAAGACTGAAAAATACACTACTATGAAAATACACTAGCAGTACCTCGAAAATTATCACGTCGCTCACTTTAATACTGTATAAGGGTCATGTTTGTAACTAATTTGTTCGAACATTGTACGTATCGCAAGAAGGCCAGACTCAAAGGACGAGGATCACGTAACAATCTGTCTCTTGAGAAACGTAGACTCTACAATTTAGCTTTATTGAAAATAAGAAGACATGTTCCAAGAGCAGTCTACAACTTAAGTATGATTACATATCGTGAGATAAAAATTGCCTGTCTCTCAGCAGAGTGCAGAACACAAATATTTATAAACTCCTGTACCGATAATAATAATCTTCAATATCAACAAAAAAGGAAACCTGTGAAATAAAATCTTTCTATGAAAGGTAACATAGCTTACGATTCCTCTCTGGTAAGTCATTAGGCCTACAGCAAATTTTACTCAATTCTCTGAATACATTGTTTAAAAAGTACATGACTGCAGAAATCATTCTAAAACAATCAGATACATGTTTTATCATTTTCTGAATATGAAATGCCGGCTCTGCGGTGTAGGGGTAGCGTGTCTACTTCTTACCCGGAGGCCCCGGGTTCAATCCACGGCCAGGTCAGAGATTTGTACCTGGATATGAGTGCTGGTTCAAGGTTCGCTCAGCCTACGTGATTACAATTACGGAGATATCTGACGGTGAGATAACGGCCGAAAGGATTCGCCGTGCCGACCACATGACACCTCGTAATCTGTAGGCCTTCAGGCTGAGCAGCGGTCCCTTGGTAGGCCATGGCCTTTCGGGCCTGTTGTGCCATGGGGTTTGGTTTGGTTTGGATATGAAATAACGTAACTGGATGAGCAGAAGTTAAGTTACTGTATCATTATTGTGTGATTTGGATTTAGGTAAATGCTGCCTGACATTTGTTACACTAGTGCTAGTCTTCTGTTGTGTATTTCTTAAAATGAAATGAATGTATAGGGTTAGTTTGAGTTTCTCTGCGTGGTTTAGGGTTAAGTTTTATTTTTACCAATTTGCTTTACGTGGTACCGATACAGATAGGTCTTATCGCGACGATGGGATACGAAAGCCTTAGGAATGAGAAGGAAGAGCCCGTGGCCTTAATTAAAGTCAGCCACAGAATTTGCCTGGTGTGAAAATGGGAAACCACGGGAAACCATCTTCAGGGCTGCCGACAGTGGGGTTCGAACCCACTTTATCCCGGATGCAACCTCACAGCTGTGCGGTCCTAACCGAACGGCCAACTTGCCCGGTTAGGCTTAAGTAAGAATGGTATCATTTAAGATGTAAAACCCTCCTTATAATATTATCTGCTTGAATAATACTGCTTTTACAAACTCATTCCGAATTAACATTATCTGAGCACATAAAAATTGAAAGTGCGTTCTAATTTTTCTCTAATATGAGCACCATGATTTACACCAGAATGGAAATAGGTGAAACTGAAAGTAAAGCACTTGCAAACAAAAAGATTAATATCATAGTGAACAGTTATTTTGATTAGCGTTTTCTACTGCAGACTAGGATTGACAAGACTGTAATGAGCTTTATTTAGACGTTATATTGTCAGATCTTACTGGAATAGCGTATTAACAATTGTATTCTTTTATTATAAAGCAAATGGGAAAAATTGGAGAAATGAAGACACACGATACTAATAAATCATTTTTTAGATAACTGATAATTTGAAGCAATACCTTACCCTAATAATAAAAGGTTTTATCAAGTTGTATCAATCATATCTTACGGATTCTAGGCCCAGGTTTATCAAATTTGTAATACCGCTACACAGTTTATGTGAAAAATATGCAGCCTTTTTCAGAACAGCTGTTTAGTTCTAAACAGTTATCTCCGATGAATTGGAAAAAGGCAAACAAAAAAGAAGAAGCAGCCTAAATATTCTAAATGTCATGTCCATGCGTTCTCTGAATCAATCACCCTATAACCTGTTTAATTCTCGATTATGGTAAATTAAAGTTATTTTATAACAGTTCTATTTCTACTCACATGTGAAAAGAAATACCAGATCCCTTCCGATAGCAACCTGTACAAATGAAGGCTGCGCACGAATTCACCCTCGTGAATATCTTTCCATTCTACAGGTAAGGCCTAACTTTAGGCCTAATATTGCCGAAACTACTGTAATATATCAGTTCCCACATTCCTTGAAAATATTTGACAAATATTAACACTCCGTTACATATAATACTAAAATAGATCCACTAACAGGCATGATTCAAATGAAATCGAAAACATGCAAGGGTCTGTAAACATTACAACGTGCTAGTCATCCATTCGAAGCTGAAGCGCCCGCAACATGGCGATGCGCGAAAGTGTTCAATATTCCGCATAGCATCAGCGCGCTCTGTGAGTCTAGATAAGTAATATTAAAGTCTTTGGTGTGAACCAAGGATGTTGCGGGGGGTTTTGTTGGATCATCTATATATATAAAATAGTTTGTCCTGACTGACTGACTGATTCATCATCGCCGAGCCAAAACTACTGGACATAATGAAATGAAATTTTGGGGATACATTCATATTAAGATGTAGGTGCTCGCTAAGAGAGGATATTTGGATATTCCGTTGCTAAGGGAGTGAAAAGGGGGGTGAAATTTTAAAATGAGTGTATCTATATCTCAAAACTTTAAAGGTTTACAAATGTAAAAATTGGTATTTAGAGTCCTTTAAAAATAAGGAAACACGCATTTTTTTGTTTTCAGAAAATTCCAATAGGAGGGGTGAAAAGGGGTGAAAAAGGGGTTGAATGCCTTTAATCAGGATACCGGTACTTATATCTCAGAAACTGGAGATATTGCAGACCTGAAAATTGGTAATTCTGATCTCTTTTAAAAATAAAGAAAAACGTATTTTTTTGTTTTTGGAAAATCCAAATAATGGGAGGGAGAAAAGGGGGGTGAATTTTTAAAAATGAGTGTTGCTATATCTCAAAACTTTGAAAGTTCGAGGTGTAAAAATTGGTATTTAGAATCTTCATTGAGAATAAACAAACACGTATTTTTTTGTTTTCGGAAAATCCCAATAGGAGGGGTGGAAAGGGGTGAAAAAGTGGTTGAATGCATTTAATGAGGATACTTATATCTCAGAAACTGAAGATATTATAAACCTGAAAATTGGTGTTTTGGATCTCCTTTAAAAATAGAGAAACATGTATATTTGTTTTTGGGAAATACAATTAATCGGGGGTGAAAAGGGGGGCGAATTTTTCAAATGAGTGTATCAATATCTCAAAACTTTGAAAGTTTACAGATGTAAAAATTGGTATTTAGAATCAGCATTAAAAATAAAGGGACAAATATTTTTTTGTTTTCAGAAAATCCCAATAGGACGGGTTTAAAAGGGTGAAAAGGGGGTTGAATGCCTTTAATCAGAATACCGGTACTTATATCTCAGAAACTGTAGATATTACAGACCTGAAAATTGGTACTTTTGCTCTCTTTTAAAAATAAAGGAACACGTATTTTTTGTTTTTGGAAAATCCAATTAATGGGAGGGGGAAAACGGTGGTGAAATTTTAAAATGAGTGTATCTATATTTCAAGACTTTAAAATTTGCACATGTAAAAATTGATATTTAAAATCTCCTTTAAAAATAAAGGAACACGTATTTTTTTGCTTTCTGTAAATCCGAAAGGAGGGGTGTAAAAGGGTGAATAATGGATTGAATGCCTTTAATGAGGATACATATATCTCCGAAACTGAAGATATTACAGAACTGAAAATTTGTATATGGGATCTCCTTTGAAAATAAAGAAACACGTATTTTTTTGGGGGGGGGGAATTCCAATTAATGGCGGTTAAACAGGAGTGACATATTGGGGTGAATTTTTTGAAAGACTATATCTACAGAATATCTGAGAAACATAGGATGATACAGACGTAAAAAGTAGTAGTTGGAATCTCCTGTAAATGTAAAGAAACATAGGTGATTTGTTTTTGGAAACTCCTCTTATGGGAACTATAAAAGGGGTGAAATTTTAAAATGAGAATGTATACAGTATATCTCAAAAAAAAACTGAACATGTTACAGAAGTGAAAAATTGTATTTTGTATCTCTATTAAAAATAAAGGAACGTGTATTTTTAGTTTTCAGAAATACCCCTTGGGTGGAGGGGGGGATAAAGCAACTGAAAAGGGTGTTGAATTCTTTTAATTCGGCTACTGTTATCTCAAAAATGAAGATGTTACAGACGTGAAATTTGATATTTGGAATCTGCTTTAAAAGTAAAGAAACACGTATTCCCGGAAAATCCAATGATGGCGGAGGGGGGTGGGGAGGTGGAAGAATTGAAAAATTAATTGACTTAATTGTATGAGAATACTTACAACTATTAAGAACTAAAGTTGTTAGGGCCTACAGACGTGAGAATTGGTATTTGGATCTCCTTCAAAAACAAAGAAAAACGCGTTTTGGGTGGCAAATCATCTTGGGGGCGGGAGTGAAAAGGAGATGACTTCCTTTCATGAGGACACATAAATAAAAAACTGAAGAAGTTACAGAGTTACAGTCGTGATAATTGGTATTTAGAAGATCCTTTACTATTAAAGAAACAAGTACCTTTGCCGGAAATTATTTAGGGGGGGGGGGGAGTAGTCTAAAAGTGAAAAAAAGTGCATTATTTTACAGAACTGAAGGAAATAGACGTGAACATTAGTGTTTGGAATCTCCTTTAACATAAAGAAACACGCCATCTTTCAGGGTTTTTTGGGGGGGTGGGGTGGGTTGGCTAAATAAACTTAACGGCGGTGGGGTGTAAAAGGAGGTGAGACCAATTGATTTTACTGTTCATAATGTATTTATAAGGAGCCTCTGTTGCTCAGGCGGCAGCGCGCCGGCCTCTCACAGCTGGGTTCCGTGGTTCAAATCCCGGTCTCTCCATGTGACATTCGTGCTGGACAAAACAAAGGCGGGACAGGTTTTTCTCCGGATACTCTGGTTTTCCCTGTCATCATTCACTCCAACAATACGGTCCAATATAATTTCATTTCATTTGTCATCCATTAATCATTGCCCCAGAAGAGTGCGACAGGTTTCGGCTGCCGGCACAATTCCTATTTTCGCCGCTATATGGGGGCTTTATTCATTCCATTCCTGACCCTGTCGAATGACTGAAAATAGGCTGTAGATTTTCGATGTACTTATTCTGTTCATAAACCAATCATTTTTAATCTTTCCTGGGTTCGTTTTCAAGAGCCATCTTTTCCTTCGGAGAACGTTCTTAGATTACAGTAGATTCTCCTGGCATATAAATAAAAATTTAAACACATTTGAAATACACGATAGGAATGAGTCAACAATGACAATGGCAGCAGATGTAATTTACCGCCAAGTAGCGGTCTTGCATCTTGCTGTGGGGTCCAGAACATCTATAATAATAATAATAATAATAATAATAATAATAATAATAATAATAATAATAATAATAATAATAATAAAGTTCTGGACCGTCGTCAAATGTGCGGACCGCGCTGAAAACGGTTCCTGGACGGGTAATGACTAAGAATGCAGTCCGGCCGCGGGTTCAGTACCGCCATGGCACCCAAGACGACACCACGCTGGATCTCCTGATGGATTTGACCCGTATTAAAAATGCTTATAGGAAAAGATGGCAAAGATTATGGACTCAACTGACCGGGTGGAATACCTGGTCCTAGCACGGGAAGTACGAAATCGATTGATTGAAAGAAAGATTGAAAAATGGGAGGAAACTTGCCACAATCTATTAGAAAACGAGTCAGATCACGAATTTTGGCGGATTCTATCAGAAAACGAGTCAGATCGCGAATTTCTGCGGATTATATATAAAACAATAAGCATTCAATTCTAAATTTCAGTATAATACCGTAGCGAAGCACGGGTATCTTGCTAGTTGAATAATATTTGCCTTTATAGCTCTTCGTTTCATCCCACTTCTTTGTACACTGACTGTAGGCTCTTTTGAACATAGTTACTGTATAATCCGTGAAATTGCTGGGGATATTCATGACCTCTCCAGAAATGCATGCTTCCTCCGCTAAGGCGGTAGAGCGTCGGCCTCTGGATCTCAGTATCACCGGTTCAAACCTGACAGAGGTGGTCGGATTTTAAAAGGACGAAAGAAGGTTCATTGGGCACTCCATGTCGTATCATGTTGACAACTAAAAGATCTCGGATGACACATATGGTATTTACTCGACAACATTATTATTAAAACTTAGCCGTAGAACCTTCAAGAGTGATCTGGTTTACTCTGCTATCTAGTAAAATAAAATGGAACCTCAAAATCGACGTACGGGCAGCCTAGATGGCGTCTAATAAAAATACCTGCACATGGTACCTGAGGTCATTGGATAATTATCACAGTCGACCTGCTTGGCTGCATCGCCAGCGCCATGGCCTTCGATCTTCCGCGACCTGTGTTCTCGGTCGGGCCCAGAGTTTGGTTGCCTGTGCTGTCCCCAATCTTCCTTAAACTCTCATACCACACATACGACTATCCTTCACCACAGTAACACTCATTTTCCTGGCAGACGCCACCCACCCTCGTCGGAGGGTCTGTCTTGCATTAGCTGCACCAGTCTAGTAATAGCCAATGGAAATTGTTATATTATGATATTTTGTCTCTCAAATGAATTAAATAAGGGCATTTATTATAAGTAGAAACTTAAGTCTGGCTGTTTTGCTTAGCGCATTGACCCATATTCATCGCAGAGTGAAATCCGGACAGGAAGCAGTAGGGAACGAACGATTGTTTGGCAGCAGTGCACTGGGCATAGGGCAGCCCGTGGGTTCATTAAGTATGTGTGGTCAACCGTCTACAATTGCTTTTTATGTGAACTAGCAGTACTGCATACTCAAACTTCTACGAGGAGCTCTTCTTCATATTTACAGACGGGGAACTGCTGAAGTGGAAATGGTTATTTCTGAGCTCCTCAGAATTTCATTGTTATCTTCACAGAACAAAACTAGGCTACATTTACTACGTCATGGTGTGGTAGTTATTCATGCATTAGACGTGTTACGAAGAGATTGAAGTCCTATATTTTTGGAAAAATGAATTTGGATATAGTGATATATTGTGATGATGATGATGATTGTTGTGCGTGGTCTAGCATTCAGGTCACTGGCCGCTAGTGAGATATCCTCTTCATAACACAATCGAGCTCCCTCAGAAACGTGGTTATTCCTTTATGGACATAATTAAAATCTGACTATAACACGGTGGGAGTACCACATTTGTGTATACAGTATTGGTAGCTAAGGTATGAATTAATTCTATATTTACAGTACTTCTAAATGTTTATAGTTTTCAGAGAATTAAAAACGTCTCTATAACTTGGACCAGAATCATAGACTAGAACATGTTCATGCTTTTGTACGGTTTTAATTGCATATAATAATAATAATAATAATAATAATAATAATAATAATAATAATAATAATTGTACAGGCGTGAACAATAAAATAAACGAAAGACAGTGCTAATTTTAAGTAAGAACATTAAAAACTTCTTATTTCAAAATGTAAAAGTGTATGGAAGTTCAGACCTAAAGGGGGAAAAATACAAACATGACAAAATTTACGATCTGAAATCGACAGATAGCGTTATCCTTAAATATACAGTTGTATCTGAAGTAATTTAATCAGAATAAAAAATATAAATTTTCCCTTGGAGATTTTTGAGTAAAATGAGGAGGTATAAACAGGTGATTTTCTACTATAAAGGAACGTTTTATATTACTTCCGTGTCCTTGTTTTATGCTGCTCTTTTTCACATTTCCTGTCTGCCTTCAATTGGTTCACTCTTTTTCTCTACTGACTCTGCCGAGCTGAATTGTTTAAACTGTAAGACGCTGTCTTTCTAAGGTGAAATTGGCGGGTTCGATCGCTGCTCAGTCCAGTGGTATTTGAAGGTGCTCAAATACAGCAGCCTCATGTCGGAACATCTGGTACATCGGCATCTCCGTAAATCGTAAAATCAATAATATTATTGTTATGAATAAAACACTGGTTGATTTATTGAACTAATTTAACAGAGGATGAGCCATACATAAACATTCAACAGTGGATAACACTTCACTAATTAGTGGCTATTTACAAGTCTTTGGACCTCCCAGCGGGTCTCCTGCTGGCAGTCGTTACCTGGAACAGCGATCCTTCCTAATCTTGACTGACAGTTCTTACCTTTCACTTAGTTTCGTTTGCAACAGACACTTCACACAGCACTTCCATGTAGGCACGTTCGAATCCACGTCCATTTGCTACAACACACTACTGCTTTACACTTGCTCGACACCAGACAGGAGCGACAACTTGAACAAGCAACTCCCGTGATCACTCGATACGCTAAACGACTCGTAACTGATTATTCAGCACTCACAACAACAACAACAACAACAACAACAACAACAACAACAACAACAACAACAACAACAACAACAACAACAACAACAACAACAACAACAACAACACCAACACAACAACGACCGCCTGTTCGCGGTGGCGAGCCTGCTTTTATATACCTGTTGATAAATTTCTAGTAAATTCAAGGTGCGGCCAGAATAGGAGCGTTCTAGTTTCGCCTATCAGAAATTCTACGGAGACAGGAGACGAAAAGCACAATAGAATGAGCGGTCGTCACATGTCCTCAGACTTCCTCCCCCCCCCCTCCCAGCCTGACTCAATCATCCTTTCCAGGAACTACCGGTGGGATCTTCCACAGTTTCATGATTACGTAACATTGTTATTCCGACCCCGACGGTATTCGATCTTTCTCTGAAGCTTAAAGACATTTTCATTTCCACAACTTTCTTGACTTATCCCTTTTTTTAGCCGATACTGTCACCCTTCGAATGATCGGACCTCTCTCTTTTTCTCCTGTTATTAGTGTTTATGAGCTCACATTCCTGTACTTTTCTTCCTTAATATAACCACCACCACCACAGCAACCAGCAGCAGATACAAATCAATATTTGAATAGCACATCCAGAAGAGAAGCTTAGCATTGTTATCAATTACGTGGAGACATAGAGTAGTGCTGGCTTCAAAAGAATACAATATGTGCAAATATGTAGTGTGTGTGTATGTGGGTACACTACGTGCCCAAGATTGTTTCCTTAAGATTGAGAAAGACGCCCTGTAATTTATGAGCTCACGTTAACGACTGAATGTTCCTCTTATTAAAATGACGCGCACGTTTAAGAAGCCACGAATGTATTATTTGATCATATGCGAAAGCCGCGGCCTTAATTAAAGAGTGTCTGCTCATCATTTATGCATTGCAGGAGCGGGGAACCACCCCCTTACAATCTGGAAGACAGTAGAGGGTTAGGTCGTGATTGCATGGGAAGGGATATATGGGTCTACTCTCACCTTCCCCTATAATTTCTGCGCCCTAACAAATTGTGATTTAATGATCGTTTACTTAATGGAGACTTAGTATTCTAGCCTTTGTTCTCTGCTGTAATTCCGGCAAGGTTTACAAGCGCTAATAAGTCCTGTTTGTGTATATAGCATAATGTGACCATGAACGTTTGGACACCTGAAAGGACAATGGTCGACGTGTTGTGTTAAAAGTGATAGTACCCTTGTAGGCAATAATAATAATAATAATAATAATAATAATAATAATAATAATAATAATGATTATGATGACCGCGGACATATTCAGTTCGCAAGGTGCAGGTCTTTTGATTTAATATCCGTAGGTGACCTGTGCGTCGTGATGATGAAGATGATGAAGATGACACATACACCCAGCCCCCGTGCCAGCGGAATTAATCAATGATGGTTAAATGTCCCGACCCTGCCAGGGAATCTAACTAGGGACCCCTGTGATTAAAGGCCAGCATGCTAATCATTTAGCCATGGCGCCGGACTCCTGCCGAGGTGACTGCCGATAAACAAAATTACCTTAAGACATTCAGGTGTCACGTAGTCAACGTAACGATCCTTCTGCCTTATTGCTTGGTTTTCTTTGCCACGTTACCTGCTTCGTCCATCAGCCTGCTCTTCGAACCAGAGTGAACATAAGCCATTGGATAGGGGTCTGAGACGGAGCTGCCTTATTAATGAATGATTACACATCTTAATAATCCATTGCTGTGGCAATAACATTTTTGCAGTTAGTGTGTGTACTGTATCGTTCAGAGCAGCTCCTGGGCAATACAGTATTAATGAACATACAAGCTGGTTAATGTATGAATAACTCAAACATAGGCCACCTCAGCCAGACCAGAACACGGGCCAGTGGGCAGGTAACGTTTACATCCCCCCCTGCCCTTTCGCTCTCCCACGAACTCCGCTAGCTTCCCTACCGCTGAACATCCGCAGTGGTTTAAAGTCAACACTGGCTGAGCCATTGCAAATAACTACGGTACAGAATTCAGTTTTTTTGTCACCGGAATCTAGCAGTTCCTCTGATTGAACAACAGTTTTGTCATGTTTAAAAACATAAGTGGGATGTAACAATTTTTACACTTCCTTTTGATGTCATAGTGATCCGTATATCTGACCGTTATTACACAGATTGTCACAGAGCTCAAGGCGTTAGCGCGCAATTTATTGTCGTTGGATTCCCACTAAATATATAAGTCTGATTTGAGAGTCTCTACCCAGCATCCGAAATCTCGGAAACACAATGCAAGGTATGTGATTAAATATCACACTTTCGATCACCTTAGAAGTTGTTTTCCGTGGTGGACCAATGTAACTTGAGAGATGGATATTAAAATTTTCATTTTTTTCCATTACGTCAAAATATAACAACCGACTGCTCTAGCTTTACTGCCCGTACATTCTTCTTGGACATTTCTTTCCCACACCACCATCTAAATACTTGAAAAAATCCAAACCAAACCAAACGAAACCAAACCCCATGACGCAACAGCCGTGAAGGGCCTTGACCTACCAAGCGACCGCTGCTCAGCCCGAAGGCCTACAGATTCTCAGGTGTCGTGTGGTCAGCACGACGAATCATCTCGGCCGTTATTCTTGGCTTTCTTGACCGGGGCCGCCATCTCACCGCCAGATAGCTCCTCAATTGTAATCACCTCGAACCAGCCCTCAGATAGAGGTAAAAATCCATGATCTGGCCGGGAATAGAACCCGGGGCCTCTGGATAAGAAGCAAGCACGCTACCCCTACACCGCGGGGCCGGCATTTGAAAAATGAACCTTAGCGTATTTACGTTTCTCTTCATTGGCAAATAAATCCACCGTTGATATCGTGATCACAGCCATAGGAGCTATAGTTTTGTGTGGAAGTCGAACAACAGGGATTACACACTTAAGAAAATGGAAATTGCAACTCCATGAAGGCATTGGTAGTTTGTGTTGATTTTCAAGATATGGAATGATGCCATGTAGTATGTAAACGATCAAATTTTCAGACCCATTGAATTGTTGCTATAGGTCTTCCCACGTGATTGGTCGCGGAGGAATCAACTCCAGTATACGGACTCTGGTGTAGCGTAGTTGATTTGCAGTCTGTGCAGTGAAGTGCTCCCCGTCAAACATGCCTCGACGACGGAGAAGGGCACGCTATCAAGAACTGCCGCCGTTTGAGAGGGCTCGGATAAGTGGGCTGTGTGAGGCTGGATTATCGTTAAGGGCTGTCGTTGCACGTGTTGGCCGACAGGCATCTACGGTACAACGTGTATGGCAGCAGTGGTCAAATGAAGGTACCCACACTCGTAGACCTGGCACAGGTCCAGCGCGACAGACAACTATGAGAGAGGATCGCCGCATCATTCGGATGGCTCGGATGGAACCCCATGCAACAGCAGCGCAAATTCGAGCAGCTGTGGCACCCCACGTTACACAACAAACAGTTGGTAATCGCCTGCGTGCAGCTGGCTTACGAGCCCGTGTCCCTGCAGAAGGTGTTCCATTGACCCCACAACAGCGACGTGTAAGGCTGGCCTGGTATCGAGAAAGATCGACGTGCGTCGACGAATGGCATAGGGTCGTCTTTAGTGATGAATCGCGTTTCTGTCTTGCCCGCAGTGATCGCCGGAATCGTGTGCGCCGACGTACCTGGGAGAGGGGCCGCCCAGATCTTATTGTCGAGAGGCACACAGGGCCAACACCAAGCATTATGGTCTGGGGAGCTATTGGCTTTAATGTGAAATCACAATTAGTGCTTGTTGAGGGCACTATGACTGCTCGACAGTACGTTGATAGGGTACTCAATCCAGTGGTTGTCCCTATGATGGCGAACATTGCTAATGGGATGTTTCAACAGGACAATGCCCAGGTTGACACTGCACGCATTTCCAGAGAAGCTCTCCACGACATCAAACCTTAGAATGGCCCGCCATATCCTCGGACCTCAGTCCTATTGAGCATGTGTGGGACTTGATGGGCCGACAACTGGCCAACCGTCCTCAGCCACCCACAACTCTGGAACAACTGACTCGTGCAGTGCAGCAAGCATGGGCCACCATTCCTCAGGAAGCGATCCAGGGCCTTATTGACTCCATGCCTCGACGAATTCATCAATGTATAGCAGCTCGTGGTGGGCATATCCTGTATTGATCGTTATCCAAACTTGCGGTCAGAGGGACCTGAAAGTGTAATAATCGAAGCACAACCGAACACTCGTCCTGCATGTTCAATTGCAGCAATGTAGCACCACTCCTTCTGGATGTTGCAATTTCCATTTTCTTCAGTGTATCTCCGACCACCTTGATGAGAAGCCAGTGATTATGACTCTGAGCTATCCCCTCCATCTCCCTTCCCTCTACATCACAATGATAATTTTCGTACCTCATTATATAGATATTTTGTTTAAACTTTGATATTTAAAACTACAGGTTTGGCAGTAGTAACAGAGGAAGTTAGAACACGAGGAAGAAAACGGTTCCATACGAGTTCGAGCATACCGTTTTATGTTCAATAGCTATGCTTCCAGAATTGATTGAACTCGCTTCTAGTTAGATTAATGTCTGTTTCGTGAGGATGTTTTGCATGAACACCTGACAAACCTTAAACTGAAACAAGATTAAAGATTTCATGAAGAAAGACAAAGTGAATTATCGGACGGGATTAGAAAACAAACATTATTAGCGTTTTGCTAGTGTTTACTAACTTTAAACAAACGCTGATAGAAAGTTATACCAGTCGATATAACTTCTCTTGGCGGATTACTGAAGACATGTAAGAGAAATTTTAATTTTTAACAAACGCTGATAGAAAGTTATACCAGTCGATATAACTTCTCTTGGCGGATTACTGAAGACATGTAAGAGAAATTTTAATCGTTCTCTTTTCTGTGATATTCTGTTTTGCCACGTTTAACGGATGGGAGATTTATCTTGGCTCTTTGTTTCGTTTGATGAATTCAAACCATTCTCTGCTTTGTATAATTGACCGTAAATTAGCCCTGGATATTAACTGCAAGCTCGGAGGTAGACGAGATCTCATGTGGGCAAATCCTAACGAGCGGAAGAATCGGCGACTCTCGTGTCAGCTTACACGTTGGATGGAATGAGCGCTGCCTGCTGTACATCAGGAGTAAGCTGGCGTCGATAATGAACTCTGTTCCCCTCCGCCTCGGTGTATAATCCCAGAAGGATGTGTTACTGTTTCTCACCGAAATTTCAATGAGCAAAGTGGAGTGTACTTTGCTGTAGCCTGACTTACTGCCATAACCTGTATATTATAAAACTTGTGTTCATCTTGTCAAATAATAACAATAATAATAATAATAATGAAGAAGAAATTACCAGACAGATAAAACGACTTAAAATGAATAAAGCTGCAGGTGAGGATGGGATCATAGCAGAAATTCTCAAATCAGCAGGCCCAAATACTATAAAAGAATTCACCGGTATCATCCAAGAGATTTGGGAAACAGAACAAATTCCAGAAGATTGGAAAAGTGCACTAATTCATCCTTTACATAAGAAAGGAGACAGAACAGATGTAAATAACTACAGAGGAATCTCATTGGTATCTGTTGCCTACAAAATTTTATCTCAGTGCCTTCTCGATAGAGCCCAACAGCAACTAGAACCAAAAATTGGAGAATATCAAGCAGGTTTCAGACCAGGCCATTCATGTCCAGAGCAAATTTTGAACCTAAAGTTAATCCTAAGACATCAGAGAATTTGTAGCAAAAATGTAGTTTGTACTTTTGTTGATTTCAAAAAGGCCTATGATTCAGTTGATCGTCAATCACTGTTTCAGATATTAAAAGAACAGGGTCTAGACCGGAAAACACTCGCCATTGTAAAAGAGACATTGACAGACACAAAATCTAAGGTTAAATTCATGGGGGAAATCTCAGACCCTTTTCCGATCAAAACAGGAGTAAGACAGGGAGATGGGCTCTCTCCACTACTCTTCAACTGCGTCCTTGAAAAGGTAATACAGGAATGGCGCAAACAGAAGTCTGCCCTCAAGATTGACCAACCAATCACTCTTGGTAGGGGCAAATTAGCAGTAGACTGCCTGGCATTTGCGGACGATCTGGCAATCTTAACTCGTGACGTTTCAACAGCCATAAACCAGATCGAACTCCTGAAAGAAACAGCGGAAAAAGTCGGCCTCCAAATATCGTTTGAAAAAACTGAATACATGACCTGCAGCAAAGAAGCCCCTAAATTCATGGAGACAAAATATGGCAAAATAAAACGGGTCCAGCAATTCAAATATCTCGGTGAAATAATTCAGGAGAATGGAATGGAAACAAAAGCCAATGAAGTTAGATGCCAAAAAATGGAAACTGCGTATAGACTCACCCAAAATATCTATAAGAAAAAGTGTCTCTCCAAGCATGCTAAACTAAGACACTATAATACAGTTATAAAACCAGAATGCCTCTATGGATCAGAGACACTAATTTTGAACAGGAAAACTGATCTACAAAATATTCAGAAAAAGGAACGCAAGATCATTAGAAAAATTTTAGGCCCAAAACTCGTAGATGAACAGTACCGCCTTAGAGGGAAACAGGAAATCAAACAATTTTCTAACATTCACAGCGACATCAGAAAACGCAGATTAAGATTCTTTGGACATATAAAAAGGATGAACCCAGATAGACTTACCAAGCAAATAGTTGAATTTTATGAAAACCGAAGTAAAGCTAAAACGGACACAATAAAATGGATTGGCGAAATTAAAACAGATCTCAAACTGGCAGGAATTACACCTGAAGACATCCAAAGCCGGGTTATCTTCAGAACCAAAGTTCATAAGTGGCAAGTTGACCAAGAGGAAAAACCAAAGAAGAAGACCGGAACAACATGGTCTCAAGAGAGAAAAGAAGCACACAGCAAACGAATGAAGAAAGTGTGGGCACAAAGAAAGGCAAATGCCTGTCTCTAAGTACTTTGCGTAGTCCTAATGGGCTCATTCGCAATATATAATAATAATAATAATAATAATAATAATAATAATAATAATAATAATAATAACCTTTTTTGCTATTTCCTTGGTGTTGGGGACTTCACGTGGATTTGGCTCGATAGACCAACTCTATTATACATAATGTGTTTAATCTGGCGAGTCACGGTATAATTACACCTACTCATAGTAACAGATTGACCTTTTGTTTACATGTATTTAAACAATCTTTACTATATTAATATACACATATAATTGATACTTGCTTATTTGACTTACTCCTAAATGCAGATTTTTGGGTGCCAGCACTACTGTTAGTGACGAAATTGTAGAGCATGACTCTTGTTACTACTCTCAAGGTGTGGGGTGATAAGCTCACACACTTAGCAACATACTTCGTTATGTATCAGAAAGGGATATCGTGGTCTCCTTCCCACAATTGCGAATTATTACTGGCAGTTGATTTAACTACTATTATTTGAAAAATTCAACTCATATAGGTACTTTAAAACAAAATTAAAGTGTATTACTTAATTTTAAAAATATATCTTGTGAGATTCATTGTTACGTTTAATTAAAGCATGATGAATATCAAGAAGCTGTTGGCAGTGTGTGGAATTCTAATTGGTCACTACTGAATATTCTCGTCATCATGTTACGTATAAATAACATGTCTGTCTGTGGAATTACCTTCTATCTGCTCCTGAAGTGGCTCTGGATTCGTTCTGCTGTGGAAATCCCGGACTGGGATCGTGGCTACGGCTCACCCTTTCCCGTTATGTCATCTTATTCGGTAACTTGTCTTGACCTACTTCCCTATTTAGAGTGTAATGAGCCATATGTGGTCACGTTCACCCGTATTAATTTTTCCGAGCGGAAAACATTATTGAAGAGCCTGTGATATTCGGGCATGCTAACTAAGCTAGTTTGACACGTCCTACTGGTTGATATACAGCAGGCTAATCGCTGTCTCAGATATTTTCTAGCACCGTTCAGTTTTCTAACATAGTCGGCGAATTATGTACTTGAATACAATCATGCATTCCAAGTGATATAGAAATTGCTAAATTAATATAACTAACCATTTTTACATTGAATATAAATCTTCAGAAAGCTGAACATAGCACCTGGTTACTATAATGAAATACTATACAGTTAGACGAAATAATACGACGTAGTTAGACGTATAAGCAGTAACACCTAGAGAGATTGATAGTTAGCTCGGTAGACCGATAGCTAAATCGCTACATGGAACCAGATACAGTACCTGTATAGATCTGTGGATTGTTAGATAGATCGATAAATAGATAGATAACCCAAGAACAAGCCGGACCCGGGCTTAAATAAACTTCATTGTGCCACGTGTCTCTCCTCTACAAGGCCATCCCTTCCACACTAATAGCCGGGCGCGAGCTAATCGCTGATACGGAATCTCACCCACGTGGCCACGCGCGTTTCAAAATCTAGCCACGAGATTCCTAACGTTACCACGCTTACGGCATGGTTGAAACTCCTTTGTCAACGGCAACTTCCTCTTGTCTGTCGCATTTTCTTCTAAACTTAGAATTGTTTCCCAATACCGTGCTAGCTTCTAAAAGTCATCAATTACAAGTTGAAATTTTTAATGTATTTTAAATTCAAAAACTCCCACGTATTTACATATAGCCCTATATACCGGGTGGTTCACCAGCACCTTGCGATTTCGTTTTATGCGTCCCGCTGCTTTTGCTACAAACCAAACAGCATGGCTCAACAGCCCCCGAAGGGCCATGGCCTACCAAGTGACGCTGCTCAGCCTGAAGGCCTGGAGATTGCGAGGTGTCGTGTGGCTTTTCTACAGTTCTGAAATACATTGGTTCCTCTCCCTAAACCGGGGTAATATAGTGAGGTGTGTGTTTACGGGCTAGAAGATAGCAGGAATGGTGAGCGTCACGATTACTTCACTATAGGTAGTTCGAATGAACCCGTTAAACGAGCACAGATACGTCGAACACGTACCTTGCAACGGGAGGTGCACTTAGAGACCAGGAGCAGGTATTGTATAGGTTGAAAACTGCACGCCGCTTGTCAGTCTTCGTAACAGCACACTTGTCAGGGGCGCTGTGGAAGTTGTGATTGTGGACGGTGTTCGAAAGTTCGCAACCCACGCAAGTATTATTTTAATTTGCCTGGGATGTGGTAAAGTTGCATACTGCATAGCTTCCACAGATTGCTTTGTTTATTTGGCTCTGTAATGGGCCGTATGTATCGTGGCATAGGGTATTGAGCTGGATTAGACGAGGATGATGAGGTGATGGTATGTGGCTAGAACACCGACAACCAATAAGCTACATCGTACATGTTCCAAGCTTCGTAGACCACAGGTAGGGTAAAATGTGTCCTGTTGGAATGATAACAACATGCGTTGTCGGGTAGGTACACCCGAGCACAGAAATGGTGTCCCGATATAAACAAAGCATTGTATCCCCCCCACCTCCTCGCTTAACGCATTGCTATAGGGAGACAGCCCGCTACAAGGCTGTTGTGATTGAAATAGGCACTGTGGAGGATGTACAGCAATACACACGCTATGGCTTCAGCACTACCCGTTCATTCCCTTCCCCTTCTTTTCGGTACTGAAGTGGCCTTCAACACTACCCCTTCACTCACTCTCCTCCTTTCCAGTACTGGAGTGGGGCAGTGTTGATTGTTTACGACGGGACACCATTTCTGTGCTTGCATGTACGTAGCTGCGCGAGCTCCCCTCCGTCGAGGCAACACAACACAAAGCGTATTCACTGCTTCGTGATATATTCCAGCGACGAGTATGTGGATATGTTACTCATCTATGGAGACAGAATGCGTACCAGACACAACGTCCGTATCTAGACTACTGCGTCCCCGGGAAGGACACGGCCTGTTCGAGATCATCCCGTAACATCTGCTCACAATGAAGTGGTTGGGTTGGACACTGTCCAGCATAGTTCTCACACTAACACACGGGTCATTGCACAGAAGACGAACATCAGCCGGGCGTCTGTTTCCCCTGTACCACCTGCACTTACACCAGGAGCTCCATGGTTATGATTTCAAAACACGGGTGGCTGTCTGTCAATGGGCCCTACAGTATGCGGACACTGATCCTGCATTTTTAGCGACCATCTTATTTACGGACGAAAGCGGTTTCACAACAGTGGAACAGTTAATTGACATATTTATTACTGGAGTGCGGTTAATCCCCATTAGGTACGGCAGGCAGCATTTCAGGTACAGTGGGGCGTAAATGGTGTGGCATCGTGCGTGATCACCTCATTGGTCTCCATTTCGTTGAGGGACTTCTGACTGGAGAACGCTATCTGTGGTTTCTCCAAGATGACTTGCCACCGTTCTTGGGTCATGTGCCACTTCTTGACCGATGCAGGGTGTGGTTTGAACATCATGGAACTCCACCGCACGCAGCGGTGGTCGTCCGGAACCATCTCCATGTGACGTATCCTGATGAATGGATAGGAAGGGGATGACCTGTCCGCTGGCCTGTCAGGTCGTATGCCCATGGACTTTTCTCTCTTGGTCCATGTTAAACAATTGGTATATGCACGGGAGCCGAGCAATCCTGGTTACCTTAGACAGCTCATCACCGAGCATGTCGATCCGTTACGTCGGAGATATTGCAACATGTCAGACGGTCCTTACCACATCGCGCGCAGCTCTGTATCGACCGAGAAGATGGTCATTCCGAGCAGGTGCTGCTTTAAAGGACGTAGGTAACTGAAATCCTGTCACATAATTCCTAGCCTCTTTCACCCGAGCTCCATACCACATTCCACCCTAAGAATGACCCTTTTCAGGGGCAAATAAAGAAATCAGTCTGTGAAAACTATTAAGCACCGTTCACTGTCACAACTCCCACCCCTGTGAAGTGAGCTTTTGCGAGGTTTGACATTCAGCGCGCACTTTCCAGCATATACAGTGTATGTTCCTGGGCTGTGTGTGCACCTCCTATTGTAAGGTACATATTCATCGTATCTTTGCTCGTTTTATGGGTTCATTCTGGGTACTTCCAATGAATTAATAGTGGTGCCCACGATTCCTGCTGGTTTTTAGTCCGTTTCCACACATCTCGTTATATTACCTCGGCTTAGGGAGGGATCTGAGGTAAATAGTAGTGAAACAGAGGGGATGCATAAAACTAAATCGCAATGAGCCAACCTGTATGATTCTCTTATTTTATTGACGCAATGGAATGAGATTCAAGATACCTAAATAATACTATCAAAATGATGAAAATATGAATATATCTATGAATAAATTATTCATAACAAAATAATAATAGTGAATGCCCAGGGAAGTCTGTAACCATGTTGTACGGTTACAGGGTGCCATTTTTGACTCCAGCCCTATGTGGAGGAATATATTGAATACTGTGTGTTTCTGTGGTTATTACTAATGTGTCGCGTTATATTCAGATGACGTGTGGTGCGATGAACACACATACCCAGTACCCAGTCATAGGAATTAAGTGTATACGGCTGGACAGACTATTTAGAAGCCCACCAAATAGTGAACAGGCGCACTTTTCTTACCTGATTTACTGCTTGTAGCGAGACCGGCGTGATTCTTGAGAAACCAGTTCTAGACCTACAATTTCTTCCATCCTTTGTTACAGCTACCTGCGTTACTGGTGGAGTACTTTCGAATGGCGTCACGTGTATGCGTTCAATCTTTTCGTTGATGATTTGTGTTCACAGCTTATCGGAAACACTAACTCGAAGGACGTCACATGGCACATTTACATTTATTGCAGTACAAGAGACAGTGCTTTCCATTTCCTCAGAATTCTTTCGTCTTCTTCCAAAGAAGGACAAACAATTTGTTTGATGTGACATACCAGCGGTTACTGAAACGAGTTCGTTATACGCAGAGTTAGGAATTGAGTAAAATTTATCGAATTACTTGTAACAAATACTTTCGTATTAATTTTTAATTGTAATCGTTACTTTTTACGAAATGTAATTTTTACTCAGTTATTAATCAAATCCAAACCTATTGTGGAGGTATCTCGTAGATCGGTAACTCTCAACAGGGTTTCAGGGGGCGACGGGGTCCATAAAATGTGCATTAATATTTTTACCTTTTTTTATGAATGTATTGATTTTTATTTCATGTACTGATTTCAATGAAGCAAAGATCAATTTCTGTTGAAATGCAATCTCTACAGTGCATTATGTCTTCGCACGTGAGCTAGAATAACTTTACTACTGTCATTAATCTGTCTTATGCCCGTTGCACACGGTAAACTTTTCTGTCAAATTTATTGTATAATAATTTAATTTTCTAAACTTTTTGTTGCTCACGGTCAAATTCAAGTTTTATAAAACCTTTGATAAAACTTTTCATAAAATAGGACATGTTCTATTCCGTAAAAGTAATTTTACGAAACGAACGAATCAGCGAAGCTGACATCACGATGATGCTGGCGCTACGTCGTCAGAAGATTGTGAAGCTTAATTGTAAACAAACACTTCTTTCTAAAATGGCAGGATCCGGGCGGACTAAGGAAGCTGTTAGTGTTTTACTGGACGAATACCAGAAATATCCTTGTTTGTACGAAGTTAAAACGCCACTTTACCACAATAGAAATGCAAGAAGAGGGGCAGAAAAAACAATCGCCGAATTCCTATACGAATGTTGGTCTTCTAACCTCAACTAATTTTCGACCAAGGACAGCAATCCTCTACTTTCTTCTCTTCTTTTGATCAAATCCCGAGTCCAGCATTTCCTGGCATTTATTTTCTTCCTTATTACCACTGTACAACATATAATTGCAGCTAAAGCAACAAGTTTTGCTTTGTTTGTTGGAGCCATACTCTCAAACATACTATAAGTTCAACAGCTGTTTCTTGGTTAATTTATCGATAGATGGCAGCACATACATATATTCCTTCAGAGGTGAGTTCATAGATGGCCATCCCGATGCTACCAAGGATTTTATAAAATAATTTTACTGTGAACAACACAACTTGTTTTCACCAATTTTTTTATAAAATTAATTATACAACAAATTTTACGAAACATTTTTCCGTGAGCAATAGGCATTAGACTCAAGGCCTATTTAGATGGTCACTTTTCATTTCAGTTAACCCTCAGTTCACTCCAGGCTTCACGCAAAGTGATCATGTAAACGGTAGAAATTAAGGAATGGCGTGGCTTGAGGCACGGCGTGATGCATGAAGGTCTTCCGGTGTCAGTTGCAGCCTCACGCCATATGAACGTCTAAACGGACGCTTCATTTCAAACCTGATTTTTTCTCAGAACACGGTACACAATCAGTTGCAAACTGCAATGAATATGGAGCGTCAATTTCTAACATCATTTATCCAAATGTATAGTGAATGAGCGTGTATTTGGCAGAAGAAAGATCAACATTATGGATATATGGATAATATGTTGCGATGTAATAGTGGAGAAAATGAAAGGGATTGAGCCAAACGCTACCAAAAAAAAAGTTACCTGCAAGATAGTGTATGTTCTTGCTTTTGTAAGGAATTTAATAATAAGGTCATTCAGTCAAATAAATCGGGGGCCGGTTGCAAATCAGAACTACGAACCGTTATTGTGTTACTACACTTTATTAAATTTCTTGTGTGACCAGGATGTACCCAGCCAACGAATGAGCAACGTCGAAAATACAGAAGGGGAAGATGATGTTTATTTGGTACGCACGTCTTATATTTGCGCCGAATTGAAATGTGCTTTTTCAACAATTAAACATAGAATACGTTATAACATTATAAGAATATTAGTCGTATAATTACCAAGGGTGGACTATGATCACAAAATATAATTAATGTTTTAAAAACACTTTCATTTCCATTAGGCTATGTATTTTATTACTAACGTGATACAGCGTTTGTATAGACAAGCCTATGATTTTTATTGCTAGTATAGAAAATATGTTATAATTCTACAATAATTTTAATGCTAATTAATATAAATTTATTATTGTTATTTATTAATGTTGATGGCATTGTCGCTCATTTACGAAGAATTAAAGGAACAAAGTTTCTGCTTTGCTTCTCTTCTTCAAGAAGCTGTGGTAGTTACCAGCGTGCAGAGCTGTTAAAGGAGTTGCTAACATCGGACTTGACAAATCCGCCCCTGTACATTACAGTAAGAAGGCGATATTTTAATTAAATAATTGTGCAAGTAAACAACATGCCAACACATCAATATTCATATTATGAATATCAAGAATTATTGCCGATTAAAAAAGGTGAAATCTTGCTGTCATACTTTCGAATAAGTGCTCAGCTGTATGGCTCATTCTAGAAAACCCATCCTTGAATATTCAGCTGTTTCCTACTAAATGATTTCATAGTTTTCCTTAAAGAAAAATCTTCGTCTCCAGTAAAGCAGATGGAAGGTTTCTACTACAGCCGTTTGGTTTTGCGTCGTTTGCGGCAACAGTTGTTCAATGTTTACTAATTTCTTATAGAACAAAGTTTAGACCTCCCTCTGACATTGCACCGTTTTTTTTTCCTAGTTGCTTTACGTCGCACGGACACAGATAGGTCTTATGGCGACGATGGGACAGTAAAGGCCTAGGAGTCGGAAGGAAGCGGCCGTGGCCTTAAGGTACAGCCCCAGCATTAGCCTGGTGTGAAAATGGGAAAACACGGAAAACCATCTTCAGGGCTGCCGACAGTAGGATTCGACCCACTTTCTCCCGGATGCAAGCTCACAGCCGCGCGCCCCTAACCGCACGGCCAACTCGCCCGGTGCACCGTTTGTACCAATATGAACACATGTATATATTCACAGGTATTGCTAACTAATAATTAATTCGAAATTACAAATTTTGTCACAAACAGAGCTACTGAACAACTGAAGTTTGATGTAAGGTGTGGCTTGACCCTCTAGCTGCGTCTCGAGGCTTCAGTTGGCATGAAGGATGCGCAAAGCTTGGTATGAACTGAGGCTTGAACTGAAATGAAAAGTGACCATCTAAATGGGTCTTAATCTTTGGCTTTCACAACATGAAAGTGACTCTTTTAAATTTTGATATTACAATTTGCTTTACGTCGCACCGGCACATATAGGTTTTACGGCGACGGTGGGATAGGAAAAGGAAATGACCTTAACTAAGGTACAGCCTCAGCATTTGTCTGGTGTGAAAAGGAGAAACCACAGAAAGCCATCTTCAGGGCTGCGGATAGTGGGGTTCGAACCCACTATTTTCCGGATGCAAGCTCACAGCTGCGAGCTGTTCCCAGTGATTATGGCTGGTAAGTTTTGTTGTCGTTTAGGCCTGCATTTCAGTGGGCTTGGCTGACTGATATATAATAGCACGATGAGGAAAGCAACAGGGAATTACCAAACTACTCACTGCTAATATTGGTCTTGAAGCTCCAGCCATCTTCCGAGCTTAGTTGTTTAACACATTGATTTTTATTTGCTAAGCAGTTCTGCCGCCTGCTGTCATTTCTTGATGGATACAGTACTTTTGCATCCATCTCTTGGCACCGGCCAGAGTAAAGTGTAGCTTCCACCGAAGTCCCAGTCAACATCCATGGCTGTGACAATATGGAAGCTGCTGGGGTATGGGTAGTGTTGAGTAATGACATTCAGAGCACGACTAGTGCATCAGAGTGTTATAAAAGGTGCTCCTCATAGGATCAGTCGTGCTGCAGTAGTACTTTCCGACCCAGCGAGGAAAGCAATGGCAAACTACCTCACTCCTCACCTTGCCTAGTAAGCCTCATTTTGGTGCTGTCATTGGTTTTTGGGGTTTCCTTATAACCGCATAACCTTTGGTGGTGCTATTTGAGGATCCAACCAGCCTCTGGGCTGATGACCTAACAGACAGACAAGCAGTTCTGATTCCTTGTAACAGATTAATATTAAGGTAAGTTTCAGGAGACAAGAGTCAGAACCGAGAGCAAGGAATGTATTCCATTTTAAGTCAGTTACAGAATGTTGCCTTTTGTTGTCTGATTCTTACGCTAAAATGATAGAAAGAACCAACTGTGCGTTGCTTTCGTGTGTGTCCACGAAGTAGTAGAAGTAGACTGAAGGTTAAAATTAACTCCCAGTGCCCTTCCAGTCACTCCTCTAAGCATCGAAAAAAAAAAAAAAAACCAAGAAAGACAATCGTAGGGATTTCATCAAATATAATACGTATTGTGTTATTGTTTAACTGTAAACTGATTTGCAATACCCTGGTTTACTTTTGTTCACCAGTTGTCCTTCATGGTAAATAGTATGAATTCAGTAATGAGCAATATCTATTGAAGCTTGGAAATTAATAAACATTTTTGCTGTGTAAATAATCCAGATGTATATACCAATGTGGAACATAAAGTATTTTCAATTGTACATGCATGTTATTTTTGTGTAAATATACAGTGAGGGGATGGCAGTAATGATTGGGCATGGGGTACTTGCGGCAAAATGGATCGAAAACTGCTAAGACCACCGCTCTGATTGGAGTGAAAGTATATCTCCATTAATGTGCGTCTCTGTGGTGTAGTGGTTAGTGTGATTAGCTGCCCCTCTGGTGGCTCGGGTTCGATTCCGGCTCTGCCACGTAATTTGAAAAGTGGGACGAGGGCTGGAACGGGGTCCACTTAGCCTCGGGAGGTCAACTGAGTGTCTGTTCCCTCCTCAGCCATCCTAGAAGTGGTTTTGCTTGGTTTTCCACTTCTCCTCCAGGCGAAACCCGAGGTGGTGCCTAACTTAAGGCCACGGTGGCTTCCTTCCCTCCTCCTTGTCTATCCCTTCCAATTTTTCCATCACCCCACAAGGCCCCTGGTTAGCATAGCAGGTGAGGCTGCCTGGGCGAGGCACTGGTCCTCTTTACTTGTTGTATCCCTCCACCCAAAGTCTCCCGCTCCAGGACTCTCTGAATCCGACCTTGGAGGGTAAACAGATTAAGAAAGAAAGGTGGATAGATTTATCATTAATCATAACAAAATATAGTTATGTGTTTCGGTTTGAAATACAATTATTCCATTTTAAAATACCGACATTCTTAACAAAGTTGTGAGGAAAGTCCAAATTTTGGTTTACACTTCGAGATCTATAAAAGTAAAAACTGAGGCACTCTGTTTACTTACAGTGAGATGATGATCCGCCATGAAACCTAAGATGTGGTACAAATTATTTGCCTAGAGTGACCCTCACACCAAGGTATGCATGCTCCCTGTTGGCCACATAGCGCTATGCATCATTGAGCAATTACGCCGCCATTCCCTGGTTCTGTGAACACTGCCCAGAGGGGAGAAAAACTACAGCACGATACAGTGCACAGTGTTGCGTGCCTTTGAGGTTAGATGTCAAACACTGTATCCGTATGATAGCGGATACTTCCTGACAGTTTCAATGGGAGTGTTGTTTTCGGTTAGTAAACCTCTCTCTCTCTCCGACTACACGGATTTCAAATCGTTTCAGAAGTTGCACACGCAGGCACTGACGGTTTGCAAAGGTTATTGCAAACATATAGTGGGAACGATCGGTATTTCTGCATGATTTCATTTGTATACAGTAATCGAGAAAGAATGTGCAAAAATTAAACAATTAAACTTCTAGTTGTAAATAACCGTTGATGCGGATCGTAGTCACACCTTGGTTTAATGGTAATGTCACGGCCTTACATTCAGAGGGTTCTAGGTTCGATTCCTAACCAGATCGGGTGAATTTCAGCCACGTTTCTTTAAGGCTAGGACCGCACTTGCATGATTGCAAGCTGCGATACTGCACGTTTTTCACTCAGCTGGACTACCTGCGAGGTGGGTAGTCACATTTGCGTGTTTGCACGGTGTGATTTTATTAGTGTTTTGTATATTGTAAAGTTACAAAGTGTCGCCATTGTTCTCTGTATATGGAAGGAATTCCGTTAAATAATAACACCGTTCTTACGTTATGTGCTGCCTTGGTTGTTCGTCGTCGTCAAAGAAAATATTGGATCCATCTTATAAAAGTGACAGGTCATCAAGTGGACAATTTGTGATCCTACACAATAAAGTAAAAGACAACCAGAAGGAATTTTTTAGAATTACAGAATGTCCGTGAACTCATGTTATCAGCAAACGAAACACGTCTCCCCCATCACAGCGCCCGTTACTGATAACCACGTACCTCTCTTCATGTCCGTGTTTTTGAATTTTTGCTCCCTTGTTTTGTAAAAAGGCACGGGTACTTTTGTACCTCCAACATTATTAATTCACTGTCTAATTCCATTTTGCTAAGTGATATTACAAAACGAACGCAGATGGACCGCGCGCAATATTCAAACAAGAGCACAATACCGAAGCCAGACAATGAACGGGAAAACATGCAAACAAAATGGACCTCGCCCCATTCTCGAGCGGCCTACGTTGAAGACGCGCCTTGACTCTTGTGACGCGGCGGGAAATCACGCTATGTGTGGCCGGTCCCGTCCAAGTTAGTGTTGTACATTTTTGACGCGAGATTTCACGCAGTAACGTAGCGTGAAAACACGCAAGTGTGGGCCTAGCCTAATTCCTGTGACTCGAAGACTGGGTGTTTGTGTTTGCATCAATCTTCGTCGTACACTCAACACTCTGCAATACCAACTACTGTAGGAACACGCAATAGTGAATATATTGTGTTTAGAATGACGCTCTTACGGTCCAGAATAATGCTATTTCTTTCACAAAGAGAGAAACAGTGTGAAAACTTCACGCTTTGCAAAGATTTTACTATGCTTCTTCAGAAGTTAATCACGATCGATCACGTTGAACTATTTCGAGGATTGTCAACATTTCTTTCAAGTTGTGTCGAGTACCTCAGAGTTTCACAATTAAAATTTAAACCGTTACATTACTTTGTTTCTTTAAAAAAAAAATATTGTTTGGACAATTAATATATGTTGGTCTAAATCTATGGTGTAACGCTGCGTATAGAATCCAGTGTTGTGTATTAGATTTTGGTTCAGAAACTATTAATGAAAATGGAAATTATCAACAACTGATTTATTTATTTATTTATTTATTTATTTATTTATTTATTTATTTATTGTCATAATTCATTTTACTCGGTATTCTCGTGCAATGGACAATATTACGTAGCCATCTTTTTAATCAAACTGATATCTTAATGCATTATAATGCATTATATAATAATAACTACAATGACAATAGAACCGAAAGCCAGTTATTTTTTGTTATGTGGTAATAATAGCAATATCATCTGCTGTGAAGACTGAAACACCGAGCAAGTGGTTATAGGGTTTGGGTCACGTAGCTATCAGCTTCCCTTCGGGAGATAGTGGGTTCGAACCCCACTGCCGGTAGCCTTGAAGATGGTTTTCTGTGGCTTCCCAATTTCTCACCTGGTAAATGCTGAGGTTGTACCTTAATTAAGGCCATGGTCGCTTGCTTCCCACTCCTAGGCCTCTCCCATCCCATCGTCGCCATAAGACCTATCTGTGTCGTAAGACTGAATTACGACCATTGAACTTGCAGAATAAAATCAGTTACGGAGGCACTTAGGGACCGTCACTCTAAACTTGAATTAAATACACTAAATTAAATTAGATACAGTGATGCGCAACTTCCACAAAGAGTAACCAAGTTTACTAAGTTGATAGTCCTGGAGTTCACATAGCAACAAGGACGTTTCTAGTATCTTATGCATTAGGTGGCTAATACACGGGCGTATTTAAGATAGGGCCTTGTCGCTGTAATTCTCTTGAACTTGTTGAAGTCGCAAGATAAGTGTTAGGGGAGCTCGCTCCTACGTCTGCCTTCGCTCCTTTAAATTTATTTTTCTCTTTTTTCTCTGATAATTCTATTTTACGATTCAAAGAATCAAAAATCAGTCCATGACAATAGGATTTCAGGAGTCTCGATCAAAGAGGATGTACGGAAATCAAAAGGAATTCTTGAGAAATGCTGTTATATTGTAGAAAGAGATCATGTCATCCATATACCGTCTTGACAGTTGTCATCCCTCTCTCTTCCTCTCTCTCTCTCTCACACACACATGTTCTTGTTGCATACGAATTATAAAGGTTGGCCTGTAAGTAGTTCATTGGATCAGTGTGTCCAAGTTCAGAAGCGATATTTTTTATTTCACTATGATATAAATCAGTGAATGCCATTTAACTTTTCGTCTTTAATATCAGTATTCTCGAATTTATTTGGAATTCAGAAGAAGATAATCTTTCCTTCCTGTATTATTTAATAATTTTATTATTATTATTATTATTATTATTATTATTATTATTATTATTATTATTATTATTATTATTATATTTCTTTCTTTCTTTCTTAATCCGTTTACCCTCCAGGGTTAGTTTTCCCTCGTACTCAGCGAGGGATCCCACCTCTACCGCCTCAAGGGCAGTGTCCTGGAGCGTGAGACTTTGGGTCGGATAGATACAACTGGGGAGGAGAAACAGTACCTCGCCCAGGCTGCCTCACCTGCACTGCTGAACAGGGACCCTATGCGGGGATGAGAGATCGGAAGGGCTAGACAAGGAAGATGGAAGGAAGCGGCCGTGGCCTTAAGTTTGGTACAATCCCGACATTTGCCCGGAGGAGAGGAGGGAAAACACGGCAAACCACTTACAGGATAGCTGAGGTGGAAATCGAACTCTCTGCTACTCAGTTGATCTCCTGAGGCTGAGTGGACCCCGTTACAGCCCTCATACCACTTTTCAAATTTCCAGGCCTCCGGGTGAGACCCAGGCTCGATTCCTGGCCAGATCGAGAACTTCTACCTGAATGTAAGGGCTGACTCGAAGTCCGCTCATCCTGCATCGCGACAATTGAGGGGCTATTTGTCGGTGAGATAGCGGCCTCGGTGTAGATAGCAAAGAATAAGTGTGGAGAGGGTTCGTCGCGTTGACCATGCGTCACCTCTGACCCGTCAGGCTCAGCTGTGGTCGCATAGTAGCCAAGGGGGTTGGTTTTGAGTCATGACAAGAAATGAAAACGTTATTAAACACAAAAAAACACGTTAAACGATCCATTTGTTGGGGTGCAGTATGTAAATGTGTGATTAATAGTGTTTTATTTTAAATCTTTATACCGTAGCGGAGTTCTGTTTATATTGTAAATTGCGTTCGAATAACTGACTTTTTCTTCACATTCACATAGTCGGCATTGCAACGCAAGGCTCATATAGCAGGTGAATCCGCTAACCTTACACATATTATTTTATGTAAACCGCAGTTTTATATACGTCTTTAAAACACCTATCCTTCAGGTACCCAGTAGACACAGTAAAATGTATATCATTGTATTTACGGCTACACAAAAAATAGGAAGCTGTTATGCCAAACTATTATTAAATAATAGAAACTACGATTGCGCTCTCTATATTATCTGATATGGAAATAAAACGTCTGCGAAACACGAAGTGGCGTTGGACCGTGTTGAAACTATCACATGAGCTGTAATCTACACGCAGTGTACCACGGTGCAGTATACCGAAGATGGTAAGAGCAAGCCGAACGCTACGGTGCGTTAGTCTAACATGTGATAGTTTCCAGTCCGGCACAGCGATACTGTTATTTTTAATTATTTAGTTTTTAACATCTCTTAATGTACGTGAAATATCTTATTTTATGCACACTTTCAGTAAATGAAAGTATATGCGACCCTAAGAAGGGCCGATATATCACCAGGGTCGGACGAAGACAGGATATGTATTGTGGGGGGGGAAGAAAACTGTACTTAAGTGTGGACAGTATCCAGTATTCGGGAGGTAGTGGGATCGAACCCTACTGTCGGCAACCCTGAAGATGGTAAATGCTGGGGTTGTACCTTAACTAAAGCCATGGCTGCTTCCTTCGCACTTATAGCCCGTTCTTGTCGCATCGTCGCCGTAAGATGTATCAGTGTCGGTGCGACGTAAATCAGCCTGTAAAATAGAAACTGTACTATAAATTGTTATTTACCGGGCGAGTTGGCTGTGCGGTTAGAGGAGCGCGGCTGTGAGGTTGCATCCGGGAGATAGTGGGTTCGAATCCCACTGTCGGCAGCCCTGAAGATGGTTTTCCGTGGTTTCCCATTTTATAATAACATAATGTTATTTGCTTTACGTCCCACTAACTACTTTTTAAGGTCTTCGGAGACGCCGAGGTGCCGGAATTTAGTCCCGCAGGAGTTCTTTTACGTGCCAGTAAATGTACCGACACGGGGCTGTTGTATTTGAGCACCTTCAAATACCACCGGACTGAGCCAGTTTCCCATTTTCACACCAGGCAAATGCTGGGGCTGTACCTTAATTAAGGCCACGGCCGCTTCCTTCCAACTCCTAGGCCTTTGCTATACTATCGTCGCCATAAGACCTGCCTGTGTCGGTGCAACGTAAAGCCACTAGCAAAAAAGGAAATGTTATTTACATTAGCAAGCGGTCGAAGTGCTGAATCTGTGCATAGCCAGTGTTATTGTTATGCAGATTTCGGTGATGAGTTGTCGAAGGCGCTAGGTAATTTTTGATTCCAGAGTGTGAACTGTTAGCTTCAAATGCCCCCACAGGAAGAAGTCTAATGGCGTTAAATCCGGTAACCTGGCGGGCCAAGAGATAGGTCCTCTTCTTCCTCTCTATTTTCCTGAATAGGTCTCCTTCAGATGGTCATGGACAGCTTGACAAAATAAACATAAGTTCGTATAAAGATCTATAGGGTCTTCTCGTCTTTTATATTCATGTAAGCCTTTTGATTCAGAGGTTAAATTCCACTTATTATACAGAGATAGTTTGTTTCGTCAAACCATTCATTCCAGCCTTCCTATTATAAGACTAAGGATTATGCTACCTTTGCACGGTCAAAATACCGCGGCCCTTAAATTCTCATCAAGGGGCTGGCACGACCTTAAATTCACCTCAAAAGGACATGTTTTTGATAAACAGGCGAACATTAATTTTGCCTACTTCCTTTATATAAATTGACATTCAATAAATATAATACACTTTTGTATACGAATTTTATCATTATTGCAATTAAACTTATGTTAAACAATTTTTTGTTCGCTAGGTGCTTTACGTCACACCGACACAGATAGTTCTTATGGCGACGATGGAATAGGAAAGGGCTAGGAGTGGGAAGGAATTGGCCGAGGCCTTAATTAAGGAACAGCTCCAGCATTTGCCTGGTGTGGAAATGGGAAACCATGGAAAACCATCTTCAGGGCTGCCGATAGTGGGGTTCGAACCCACTATCTTCCAAGTACTGGATACTGACCGCACTTAAGTGAGTTTAGCTATCGAGCTCGGTAGTTACGTTTCTATTCACCAATATTATCTCGGATAGCGGATATTATTTCGGTTTAAAATATTCCCGGGGAAAGTTTGGCCAGTAAAATAGGAAATCTAAGATAAAGGTCTTTCAAGATGGCAGTCCGTAGACAGCTGGAATATTTAACTGAAAGAGAAAATCAGAGCGACGAGGAATATGACCATGATTATGTAACAAACCGTCGTAGGTGGATAAAAGAATGAGTTTCATACTTCGAAGAGTACTATGACACTGGTTTTGAAACACATTTTAGGTTATCTAAAGCTTTGACAATGTCAGTGTTATCCATGAACGAACATAACCTAGTATTCCCAACGCATAAGTAGGCCAAATATGAATTCTTGACTATAGATTTTATCTTGTACGGTACATGACTGAATGGCATTTTAATAAAGAATTAAGGAATACTGCATTATTTTTGGAGTGAAATATAAAAGATATAGATTATAACTTGTTTTCTTATTCTCGACGCCAATGCTTTCTGCTACCAAATTCTTGGCAAGTCATATCGGGCTTCCTTCTTTGTTTCTGGTTAATATTGAACATAATTTATGATAAATTATTAGCAAATCTCGAATGAAATCAAAACTTGTTTTCATTTCTTTAGTGGCCGTGTTGAAACACCGGATCCCGTGAGATCTCCGCAGTTAAGCAACATTGGGCGTGGTCAAGATTTGGATGGGTTGCCACGCGCTGTTGGTGGGGGGGTGAGGGAATGGAGGAGCGGAAAGGAACTGGCCACTCCGGCTCAGGAACACCTCTGGGGAGGTTCAGACCTTCCTTCGGGCAGAAAACACCTTTACCTTACCTTTTAGTGGCGGCAGCACGTAGTCATTTGTTTTCTGTACGCTCAAATTAAAATTCAAATTGAAGCGAAAAAATTAGTTTTAGTAAATGGAAATAATAAATTCTTTGGTGAATACAGAAGTGAGCGTTTTTCGAAATAATGACGTTATCTGAGTTTCGGAAATCTAAGGTAACAGCACATACGGGAGTGTCAGCATACGCCGTACGGCTTGGTAGGCGCACGGGTTAACATAAATTACGTGAATAAGAGAGAAGAGCAACTCTATGTCAGTAAATGTAAAGGTGAGTTATTTCTATGCAAGTTATAACAGGCCCCATGTATTGCTCTGTGTGTTCTCCGTAACGAAGTCAACCCTCGATAGTCGTCATGTTTCTCAACGGATCGATCATGCTCTAAACCACGAGGGGTGAGGAGGCTGCATTTTAATGAGGCCCTAAGCTCACACCCGAACTGCAATTAAAGAAGTCTTAGATGATCACCACTTCGTCCAATTACAGGGCAGTAACAAACAGCTTGCCCTGCCTAATTCACTTACCGTCACCAGACACAAGGGCTGCCTACAGTTTCAATGTGTTATATACTCATGTATACGAATGAATGGAAACTCTCAACAGACCATTATAGATGAACTCAAAATTAAGAAAATATTTATAATAAAATGTTGGAGTTTGCAAATATCTCATGCGCCACCATTACTTATTATTATTATTATTATTATTATTATTATTATTATTATTATTATTATTATTATTATTATTTCATCGCCACTTTTATACGTTTATGTGGGGCTGTCCGAGCATCCGTGCGTAGTTTTAGACTGGATACCCTCCTACCGTCACACACTGCTTCAAGTGAAGTTACTGGAATTCGAATCCGAGACACTTGGGTTGAAGTTGAGTGGCTAGACCAGGCATCGTCAATCGAGAGCGAAATGCCTTCGGAGCCAGTTTGCTCCCCGCTCTCGAGGAACGAGAGCAGCTTGGCGAGCAAGTAGGGGAAGTGCATGACGTAGTACTGTATGTGCTGAAGGCCAGTGACGCAAGTACAGTACGGCCACGTTATGCAACCCGCCTGACTGCTGTTCTCTTGTCACGTGACAAACACCCGTCCCGAGCGGAGCAAGTAACACCGGCTCCCTAGAGCAACTACGTGATGACGTCTGGGCTAGACCACTGCACTCCCGTGACCCTCGAAAACGTCCATCCTATTCTTCTCTGTTCCTTGTCTGTTTGAGATTGACATTAAAATATCACTCCTTATCGAACGTTTTTAATACACACAGGGATTACAGAGGGCGATAATAATTGTATTGTCCTTCGATCATAGCTTGTCGATTTGAAAACATTAGAAAAAGAAAATCAAATGTCATTTACGAAAATAAGAAAAACTATCAAACTTAAACTTTGCTCTTCAAATCAAACATCAGCTTGCGAATTGTGCGTTTTACAAGGAGAGGACAAGTGGAATGATGGCTTTTCATCAAAGTTGTAATTCCAGTTCAAGGTAAATGCGAGTATAATTCGTTGAAAATTTGCAGGTGTGGAGTGGGGGCTTCAAGTGGGCCTTAAGCGTAAAACTTTTACAATTTGTTTTTTAGGAAAGTTGCTTATGACGACATTTTTGTCTGTATCTTCTGCCGATAAAATAAAATATAAGGAAAATATCAGTGCCGGAAGAGTTGTTGGTCACGAGGATTAGTACGTCTGTTGCCTACTTTTTTAATATTAACCTGATACTTGGTTTTTATACCAGGAGGAAGTGTTAAAATGAGGAGCAGAGATAATTCCAAAAAGATGGAAACTGAAAAGAACACAGAAAGCCAGGAAGCGAGTAGCCTACGTCACAACTGCCCGCTGACAGCCGCCTGTCCACGTATGTGCCTCAATTTCAGGAGCAACTTGTGGGGTAAAAAACGAAATCTACATGCTGAATGATTATCCCGTCAACGATTGGTAAAAACCTGTTAATAATATTAGTAATAATAATAATAATAATAATAATAATAATAATAATAATAGTAGTAATAATAGTAATAATAGTAGTAGGAGCAGGCATTTTTATCTGACGTCATGCTATCGGTATGCCAATTTCGACATTCTGTTTTACTCTAACGCATGGTAAAATGGCGGGAATTATGTTCGGCGACTTTTTGCTGAGTTTCAAAACGTGTATCGCCAGAGGTCTTTTACATATCGACACTGTACTACATGATGTGTGCAATGGACATTACTTCGTCCATCAAACATTCCACACCTTCTGCCGGATTTGAACCGGCAGACTTAGGACGAGGCGACTGACAATCTTCCACATACATACATACATACATACATACATATATACAATCGCAGAGCAGACTGTTATGCCATTCAGAGTACAGGTTGCAAGCCTCTGTGAGTGAAGAAACTAATTAGAGGTACGTGATAAAAATAAAATCTAGAATAATTAAGGATAGGAATGCCATTCATCTTACGCAAAATTAATTCGAGACGAGGTAGGAATATACCGCGTGCTATGAATTCTACCGAACTGTTGCAGAAGTTTTCTTGAAGCAGAACACGATTAGATTTAGAATGAACGAAAATAAATAATCGTCATTCCAAAAGTGCAAAATTTACACTCTGATTGGGAATATTATGAGAGATAATTTACGGCAGAATTGTGCCGGGGGCCAATGACCTTCGATGTTAGGCCCCTTAAAACAACAAGCATCATCACCAGAATTGTGCCGATATTTTTGCCATAGTTGTTCTCGTTGAATGATAAAATATACCTGGACGACTAGTCTCTTCATCAAGATAAGTACTAAACTATCTACTGAATAGCGTCGTATAACACAAAGGCATTTCTAACTCGAAGGGGAAATATCTGTATTTTCTCGTGGTTTACTGAAGTGAGCAGCTAATACCAAATGAGCTAATCTGAAATGTCGGGCTCAGTTAATCAGTGTCTCCCTAAATGTCATCGTGTTTACCGTCACAATGTTTGCCAGCTGATGCTAGTTCTGTGTACTTACCCTTATTACCTAACCACAAGCATAATTCGCAGTGCTCCTACAGGGATTCCGTACATCCACAATCTGATCTGATCTGATGTGATCTTGTTAACAGTGAGGATGTGAAAATATTTTACTGCCAGATGAACACAATTTATGACGTAAACGAAAAGTTTGACTTCGGATCTGAAAAGTTTCATAGACATTCTATAGACAATAGTAATTATGCTTCCTAAAGTAAACGAAATGCTCTGTTCTGCATGAAAACAAGTAATATTCTCTTTACCATAAAATCATTCCGTTTCCTTTTATCTCCATGATCCACCATTACTTAGGAATTCTTCCTCTCCCAAATAATCATATTGTGTGCGCTCTTGTAGCGCAACCGCTGATCTAAAGCTGATTTAATCAATATTGCCTGTAACTTCTGGGACGTCTTCATCCACATTGATACATACATACATTATCATTATAGACTGTTATGCCTTTCAGCGTTCAGTCTGCAAGCCTCTGAGAATTTACTAAACGTCGCCACAATCCTCGATTTGCAACTAGTGTTGTGGCCTCATTTAGTTCTATACTATCTTTAAATCGTTAGAAACCGAGTCTAACCATCGTCGTCTTGGTCTCCCTCTACTTCTCTTACCCTCCATAACAGAGTCCATTATTCTCCTAGGTAACCTATCCTCCTCCATTCGCCTCACATGATCCCACCACCAAAGCCGGTTTATGCGTACAGCTTCATCCATCGAGTTCATTCCTAAATTAGCCTTTATCTCCTCATTCAGAGTACCCTCCTGCCATTGTTCCCACCTGTTTGTACCAGCAATCATTCTCGCTACTTTCATGTCAGTTATTTCTAACTTATGAATAAGGTATCCTGAGTCCAGCCAGCTTTCGCTCCCGTAAAGCAAAGTTGGTCTGAAAACAGACCGATGTAAAGATAGTTTCGTCTGGGAGCTGACTTCCTTCTTACAGAATACTGCTGATCGCAACTGCGAGCTCACTGCGTTAGCTTTACTACACCTTGATTCAATCTCACTTACTATTTTACCATCCTGGGAGAACACACAACCTAAATACTTGAAATTATCGACCTGTTCTAGCTTTGTATCACCAATCTGACATTCAATTCTGTTGAATTTCTACCTACTGACATCAATTTAGTCTTCGAGAGGCTAATTTTCGTACCATACTCATTGCACCTATTTTCAAGTTCCAAGATATTAGACTGCAGGCTTTCGGCACAGACTGCCATTAAGACCAAGTCGTCAGCATAGGCCAAACTGCTTACTACATTTCCACCTAACTGAATCCCTCCCTGCCATTTTATACCTTTCAGCAGATGATCCATGTAAACTACGAACAGCAAAGGTGAAAGATTACAGCCTTGTCTAACTCCTGTAAGTACGACCTGATGAGGTAGTATGTCATAATGCCAAAAATTTGAGAGACTTTCTCCATGGTAAGCGCATACAATCATTCCTTCAGAAGGAGAAGAAGAAGAAAAATTGTCCTCAACGTACCCGTAACAACACGCATCTAAGACGTTAGGGCATTTTGCAAACGGTTTTATTCGAAGAAAAATGATTACAATTAGATGTGTCTGAACGGGCACCAGCAAAGGATTTCAAGAAGTGTGGAGAAACCATTTAGGGTACATTTAAGCTCCCTGTATCAGTTTCTACGTTCCATTTGATTCTGCCTGATGATAGAGGAACCAGAACTCTTTTGGTTGTTCTGGGGCTGAAATGTTAATTAATTTTGTCGGGTAAATATGAATGTATTCAAGGTTATAAATTTCCTTATTGGTTCCGTATTTAATTAAGATTACATATAATTTACAAAGTTTATTCTACCTACTCAGTACTGTACAATAATTGCAATGTCTATGAATACATTACAATATGTTATCAAGAGACTAGTTTCGACCCTATGTGGGTCATCATCAGCCTAACTAAGATACACTTATGGATTTTCCGAAGTCCTAAAACAAAATTACATTGTACAAATATTTTTAAATGGGTGTACTGTGTATGTGATTCGATAATGTACATATAAAATGGTGGAGTGCTGAAATGTTATAGATAAAATAATGTTGTACTGATCAATGACAAATAAAATTTTTAGGTTTTACATCAATTGCAATTAGACTGTAAGAATAGTATCACACAATTTTTTTCAATGATGATTAAAATATGCCCTTGTTTAGTGAATACTCTAAAATTACACATTAAAAGTAAAAAATACCGGTTGAATGCAAAGTCCAGATACTTCTATTGAGTTCTAGATTTCAAGTGCATCTTCAGGTCGAGAATTGAAACTTTGTAAACTATATGTAAACATGAATTTTGTAACCAGAGATCTTTTACGTGCCGACATCGTACGACACGGAGTGGTGAATGTTTTTTCCTGCCCTTCAAAAATCTCGCTACCTTTTCCGTGTTTAAACCCGTGAACTCAAGATAAAGAGGCCAACAGTACACCATTGATCCACAGAGGGAAGGTGCGTTCAATAACCTGTGAATGACAAGAAACATTCATAAATGATGGTCTTTCGTTTGATGTACACATATTTTTAATGCGAATTTTTATTATTGATGCAGTTTGAGGAGTTTTCAACACACATACAGTAGTAAATAAGAGACTTTGTAAGCTAGCGTATTTGGAAATCTACCTGGCAAATTTATAGGTTAATTTCAATTACAAGTTGTAGAAATTTTGAAAGATAGAGCTTCCACTTTTAATTAATATTATTTAAGTTTTATTTTTATTTTATAAAGATACTTTTCTAAAAAGTACTTGACTTCTTGCACTTCTTCTTCGTTTTATGAGCCTCTCTCTATATATATTGTTCAAGACTCGTCAGTTCCATAGCTCATGTGGGAACTGAGAACTGATGACGTGAGCCTTCAGTGATTAGCAGTAACGTTGCGGCCAACCATAATGCTCTGCAGGTAACACTGGAGCACAAGTATAATGATATTATACGATTTGAAGAGGACTTCGGGAACTTGGAATATAATTGGCCTCGGCTTTAACGAGACCAAATCTCTTGACAATTGCCAGTAATCCAAGATTCGTATTAGCAAGCTTCAGGGGATTGGGACTGAATTCAACAACCGAGCCATTTCTTCTGCTCTTTGAATTCCCCCCTCCCCCCCCCCCTTCCGCATTCTGTATCCCTCTTATTAACGTTTTTCATTCTTTTTGTTTTACAGTTAGGTTGACACAAATATTGGTAACATGTGATCATCAGTTACAATGCCGCTATAGTGATATCACAACATAAGCACTTAAAATAGTGTACTATCTGTTGTAAAGGTTTTTTAATTGTCCTCTTAGACCTCAGTTCTATTTATTCTTCCTTTAGGGGAGTTGACGTGATTAGTTTCAGTGGATTGAGACATTAGAAAAAAAATCAATAGTCTACGAATTATTTCGTAATAATGATATCATTTCAGCTAACTTGAAGTATTTTGACTTGATACGAGACGGGCTCCATAGCTAAATAGTTAGTGTGCTGGCCTTTGGTCCATAGGGTACCGGGTTCGATTTCCGGCTAGGTCGGGGATTTTAACCTTAATTGATTCATTCCAATGGCTCGGTTTTTTTTTGTGTGTGTGTGTGTGTTTGTGTCTTTCAGCGTTAGAAATCATCCTAGGTAGGACCCTCGTCTTCACAGACATGCACGCCTAATAGGCCTTCTACGAGAAAAAGACCCGCACCACGCCTCTCCGGAGGCCATACGCCATTATAATTACTTGCTACGATTCAGGCAGCGTGCAGACGAATTTAGACATTCAGTTTTACCCTACCTGTTGACAGAGAAACGGATGTCTGTTGGGCGAGCTGTGGTTGAATTTTAATTAATTTTGTTGGGTAAACACCACATTTGTCACTAGAGATCGTAACATGCTGTCGTTGTAAGAGGTTGAATGCATTATTATTATTATTATTATTATTATTATTATTATTATTATTTAACGTTGTTTCTAACTGCTAAGGGTACTAACATACACCAGGATGTCACAGTGAAAGCCAACGAGTAACAGCACTATTAAATGCTACGCAAATTAGCTGAGATCGAACCCGCTATATTGAAAATAATGCCTATTGCTCACGGTAAAGTGTTTCGTAAAATTTGTTGTACAATAAATTTTATACAATTTTGGTAAAAACAAGTTGTGTTGCTCACGGTAAAATTATTTTTAAAAATCCATCGAAGCACCAGGATGGCCATCTATGAACTCACTTCTGAACTAAGATTTGTATGTGCTGCCATCTATCGATAAACTTTTAAACCAAGAATCAGCTGTTCAACTTAGAGTGTGATTGAGAGTATAGCTCCAACAAACAAAGCAAAACTTGCTGCTTTAGCTGCAGTTATATGTTATACAGTGGTAAAAAAGGAAGAAAAGAAATACCAAGAAATGCTGGACTCGGGATTGGATCAAAAGAAGAAGGTAGAGGATTGCTGTCCTTGGTCGAAAACTAGTTGAGGTTAGAAGACCAGCATTCATATAGGGATTCGGCGATTGTGTTTTCTGCCCCTCTTCTTGCATTTCTGTTGTGATAAAGTGGCGTTTTAACTTCGTACAAACAAGGATATTTCTGGTATTCGTGCAGTAAAACACTAAAAGCTTCCTTAGTCCACCCGGATCCTGCCATTTTACAAAGAAGTGTTTGTTTACAATAGAGCTTCACAATCTTCTCAAGACGTAGCGCCAACATCATCGTGATGTCAGCTCCGCTGATTGGTTCGTTTCGTAAAAAATAATTTTACGGAATAGAACATGTCCTATTTTATGAAAAGTTTTATCAAATGTTTTATAAAACTTGAATTTGACCGTGAGCAACAGAAATTTTATAAAATGAAATTATTCTACAATAAATTTGACAGAAAATTTTACCGTGAGCAACAGGCATAACAAGCCAATGGGCAGTGGCCAACGAAATATTACGCAGATCAACTTATAGTCCCATTTTCGACCATTATATTGGTTGTCATCTTCTGTATCCTACTTGAACTCCACGCAAATCACTGGATGGGACCGGTACAGAGAACATAGGGCTGATGACCATAATGTCCTTACTGAAGGTGGGGAATTAGTAACGGAGTGTCTGTGTGCCTGGACTTTCACGCCAAGTTCTTGAGTTACCTCCTCTGTAGCGACATAAAGGAATGCTAACACTCCTTATTTTGTGACAACTTCTCGTTTAATCACCCTCCAGCCATCTTCCCGTTGTTGCTGAAACGTAACAAAGTTGAGAATAAAACTTTGAAGAGATACGAAATGCATGAATACATATTAAATTAGAAGAGAGCAACCTGATATATGTCAGACGTTAGTCTTATCTGATGTGGAGGTGGTAGATTTTCACGCTGAAACAAAGAAGTTTGTTTTCGTCTACTCGTTCCCCTCGAGTAAGATCAGTGATAATGGCCCTGTTTCTGAGCCAATTGTATTATAACTCTCCAGAGATTGTACAAAGATATGTTTTGTGAAGTGTTTCAAGCAGATGCCGTGTATGTGATATCCTCGTTCAAATAAAACCACTCATTTAAAAAAAGAGTTTTAATGCACCTGTTTTAGAAGCCAGTAGAATAAAGAAAGTAAGGATTTATTTTCGCCGCATTGGTAGTATCTGATCTGTTTACAAGTGACGAGTGGAAACTGATTGCATCAGTACATGCGGCACAAAGGACTAACCACCGCTCTTGTGAATGTGCTGTTTCAGTGCAGATTTGCGGAAGATAGGGTGAGAAATAATGGTGCTTCTTCGATCGAAGACTATTTTGTGACTTCATGATTTCTCTTTATTCTGTCCTTGATTAGTGTTACATTAAAATATATGTCTGGTGTCTCTTCGAACAACACACTGCGACGTGTGTTGAGTTTGATTTGACGTAAAGGGACAGGTGAAATCTGTCTCAAAAACGACCGATCTCTTAAATACACACTGAAGTTAGCAAGCCGTTGCCTTAAGTTTTTGTTACTTAGAAGTTACCAAGATTGGTCTACGTTTCCTCTGTTCTCTAACGGTGATGGAGACGATCTTGTCGAAAGTCCCTTTTTATGTCCTTCAGCATTTTGCCCTCTATAACTGGTTTAGCCGTAGATATTGATAGGGAAAATTGAGACTTTTCTTTAACACTTGTTTCTTCAAAGCCAAAGATTGTTCAAATTTCACATACTAGTTCGGACATACGACTTTTGCTTTTGCGATGACGGGATAGAGATCGGCTGGGACTGAGAAGGAAGCGAAGATGACCTTTATTTAAGCATAGCCCGAGAATTTTTCTGGTATGAAAATGGAAAACTACTGAAAACCACGTTCAGAGATGGCAATATTTGGGTTTGAACTCACCTTCTCCCAAATTCAAGCTCACGGGCGGAACCGCACAGCCAACTCGCTCGATGTGAATAATCTATAACCCCTATATTAACTATTTTATCACCTTCATTGTCCCCCTCCTTGATTGAATAGTCAGTATTGAGGCCTTTGGCTCATAGGGTTCCGGGTTCGATTCCTGGCCGGATAGGAGATATAAATGGCATCTAGTTAATTCCTACAATTCGGGGACATGTAACACATTACACTACTAACCACTACAGAAATACGTAATCCTTTCACATAGGGTTGGCGTCAGGAAGGGCATTCGACCGTAAAACAGGGCCAAGTTCACATGTGCTACACAGATTGCACCCGTGACCCCACCAGGGCGTGGAAAAAGTGTTAAAAGAAGATTTGTTTATATAGTAATATTGGGTTCTGAAATAACATACTATTCTAGCAGTTTCTTAGAGTAGACGTGAAAAGCGTGACTGATACTACACTCAGAATTGATACTGTCGGCTCCGAATTTCGAACTTTGCAATTCCAGTCATTGTAATTCCCTGTCCTACCATAGAAAGTAATTGATCGTTGGACTACAAACGTGTACAACCCATATTGAAATTAAATTGGCTCCTAAGAAATTTTTTAAATTGATATTTCTTATAATGCAAACCAAGCTTTCCTTCACCCTCTATGGTCAACATGCTTCGATGTAATCGGAGTCACTTCTCAAGTTGGTTGATACAGCCTTGGATGTAACATATGCTGACCCGCAACAGAAGTATTATTTTACTCCTCTAGATGCCGGCAAATACTGAACTTTACCCTCTACATCAGTGGTTGTCAAACGAATTAGTGCTGGGGGTCCCCTTTTCTTAAACCATTTTTGTGTAACCCTTCCATAATATAATTAGAAGCAAGTCGAAGTTTGAATGGATATTAATTGAACCTGAATACATAATTATATTATTTATAGTCCTCAAAATTGAATATATATTCATTTTAATTTAATTTATAGAACATAAATACACTAAATGCAAAATAGGTTCTGAAAAATCAGTTCCTAACCCATCATTAATATGCTTAGTTTACAGACAATTTCCATATAAGTCGTAAAAAAATCAACCACAGTTCCATGAAAACCACACAAGTATAATTTAATAATGCTTTGATACTTCAGTGAGAATGATTAAACTGCTGTGTGTGCCTAATGTGTCTTTAAATTTAGGCTCATTGTTAGAAATCTTCAAACTTAAGTCTGCTAGCATAGTTATACGGTTTCTCTCAATAGTTTTGATGTCCCAAAGAGCAGAAAATGTCTGCTCGCACAGATAAGTAGCGAGGAACGGCTTCAAAGTGTCAAGGCTTTTTCTGAGATTTATTTTTATTCGACATACGGTTTCAGCCAAAAATCAAAAAGCTTACACTCACTATAAATAGTTTTCAACGTAAAATCGCACGATACATCAACAAATCTTCCTTCTCGGCAGATTGATCGTTTTCATGTTAAGTAAAAGGATTCTGAATCCACATATTGTCAGAATCAGTAGAATGAAAATAACCGCTGAATATAGTTAACAGTCCTTTCGAATCTAGTGGAGTTATCATAATATCAGGTAGATCGTGTAAGTGGCGGCAACAACGTATGCGACTTCTCCACTCGGTTAGTCTGCAACTGAATTATCTTTATTGAACCTTCAGTTTTACCTTCAGCGTGGTAAATATCAACATTTCTACCCTGAAATGGCCGCCAAATTAGCTAATTTGCACAGCACAGTTTATTACTCATATGTCTTGTTTAAATCTAAGAGAAAGTCTAATCCCATCATCAAGTTCAAAGAATCTTGTCGTTCATAGATTGACGACGCCTGCCAGTGGAAGCGTTTGACCTTGTGACTTTTTGCTAGCCATAGCGAAGCAGACGCTCATGGGAAACTGCAGACGTGTCAACTGGAACGTCTAGTTGCTGAGAATGAGAGAAATCCGCGGGATGAACGCGCTCACTCTTCGGCCGCTGACCGTCTGTGTGGGGTCTCTTATATTATTTTGTAGCGACTTAAACAGCAGCCACGTCCCGTTGCACAGCTTGGGGACGCTCAGATTATAGAAGCGCCCATTTTCAAAGTGATTAGTCCTTTTATCCCGTGCAAAACTTCCTCGCTTTATGTTGCTGGCGCACTGGCAGCAGGCAGAGTAAAACCGACCTTCACTGTTAGAGGGGTGGCGTATCTTCGTGAAATATGAGAAGCTGGTGAAGCACACGGTACGGACTGAATAATTATGTCCTGGTGAGATACTTTCGGATCAGAGTGTAACCACTGCGTCGCATCTCTTAGAGCATCCTTTACATATCTCAGTAAGTGGACCCGAGCTTCAAAGAAGAGTCACCTCTCTGATTTGCCAAATTTATGTTTTCCCCTCTTCCTCCTTTCCTCTCGTACCCACCTGTGTTCAGTGAAGGGTAACTTATGCCCCTACCGAGCCAAATTGCGACGGAGAAATGATATCAGCTTTTAGACGTTCCTTTCTATTCAAAGCTACGGCATAAGAGTTCGTGAAGCGAACAGAATTATGGAAGGAGAAAAGTGGATTCTACATTTTATGTGATTATCCTTCTAGACTCTTACAAGTGTCTAGGATGGGAAGAGTTCTTATATGGAACGTTCTGAGTAAAGTAATAGAGAACTAAATAACTATTTTTGATCTTTTGAATTCAAACAATTCCATTGTATTAACTTTGAATCCTATATTCCTCAAGAGTTTTCTAGTTAAACTAGAGTTCGTCCTTGGGGACACAAATTTAAGAATAAATGGCCATTTTAAAATTCAGGTTTGGCGTCAGCAAAGGCATACGGATGTAAAATCCAAACCGTGCCGTCCCCAATAAATTGCGAATAAGGCCAGAAAGAAAAAAAAGGACGGTTTACAATTGATGATACGATCGTCTCGGTCCCTAACGTTTATATGAATTTTAAAGAATATTGCTGCTCATAGAGACCCTTAAAGGCCTTAGTTTGCCAAGATGGTTGTTGACCTACAGATATTGGAGTGTAGTGTGGTCAGCGTAACGGCTTCGTGGCTGGATACGCTGTCTCTCACACCAACAGCTCCTCAGTTGCACTCAAACTGCTATAACTCTTTTCTTAACAGTTCAAGACGAGTTGACATTCCTTGACTTTGAAGATTTCAAGAGATCTCACGCTGTTGGTTTAGAGCCTCCAGCTTCTGTAACACTTGTTGTTTGTTAACTATCTTGTTCTAGTGTCTAGGGGCATACTGTTGATCAGTCCCATATAGTGCATGTGCACTGCCTGACAAACAAAAACTGATGAACCCAGAAGAAAAAAAATGGTCGGATGTCATTGTAACTTTGTACACGTACACACCACCGGCGGGTATGTGAATGAAAAGTTATCTCTGTGACAGGTAGACCGGCCACCAGAGTGCATATTGTTGATACCAGCCTTGCGGTGTGGACAGCGTCAGATGTTGAGTGATCACTGTGAAGGACACGGAAATGCCGCGTACTCATGTGAGAGAGCGTAATCAGCATGTGCCAGAAATTGAAAGAGGCCCTGTTCTGGGTCTCCATTTGGCCAGCTGGTCAAATCGTACAGTATCCAGATTTGTGGGGCATTCGGATGTGACAGTGGCCCCATGTTGGACTGCATGGGAACATTAGTGCAGGCATACTCGTCATCAAGATTCCGGTCGACCACGTCTGGCCACCACAAGGGAGGACCGCCGTATTGTGTGCACCAAGTATATCGTAAACATCTGTGCCTGTCATCCGAGAACAAGACTCCCTGCAACATTCAGTGTTATCTCGCCCCATTGGTCAGAGAGTAGCAGCAGCCTGACTAGGGGATTACCGTCCGATGCGTAGGCTACCGTTAACACCACAACACAAACGGCTGCGTTTGGAATGGTGCTGTGGACTGCTGATGAATGGCGTCGCATTGTGTTCAGCGGTGACCTGCAGTTCTGCGCTACCCAGGATGGCCATCGTCTGCGAGTATGGCGGCCAGCTAGGGAGAGGTGGCATTCTTCCAATGATTTGGAGGGGCACAGCAGTGTTACTTCAGGCGTCATGGTGTGGGGAGCCATCGGGTATGATTTCAGGTCAGGGCTGGTAGTGATTGAGGGAACTCTGACGGCACAGCGGTACGTCACGGACATCCTGCGTCCTCATGTGTTACCTCTCATGCTACAGTATCGTGGGGCCATTTTTCAAGAGGATGATGCTCCACACACGGCACGTGTCTATGTGAACTGTCTGCGTGATGCTGAGGTACTCCCGTGGCCGTAAAGATCCCCAGATTTGTCCCCGATAGAACATGTGAGGGACCAGCTCGGACGGTAATTCCATCTCAGTGCCAGTATCCAGGATATCAGGGACCTGTTACAACAGTTGTGGGTCAGCTTGCCTCAGGAGAGGATATAACGGCTTTATGACACCCTTCCTAACCGAATCATTGCATACATATAGGCCAGAGTGGTGCAACGTCATACTGACAGTTGGGCTCATACTACCAAGTTCTTTGTAAATCTGACCCGATGTTTTAATCGCTGAAGTAAAATCACATACCATCTCAGCACGTGACGTTTCATTCCCTTTCCTCCTCCCTTGCTGTGTGGTTCAGTTTCTTTTCAGTTCCTTTTGTCCGGCAGGGTATAAATATCTTTGTTTTGTTTGTATGTTTGTTTACGTATGATAATTGCTTTGACATGTTCAAAGGAGAGGCAGGAATTGAAGTAAATGTCACAGGATGTGACAAGAGGAAGTGCGAGAGCCGGAAAGAAGAAACGTATTCAGAATCGCTGATTTCAGCGTCGAGAGTCAAACGTGATTTCTCCTAGTTGTCCAGTTCACCTACCGGCTCTTACTTTCATGGCATCAGGATCGTATCCCAGCACACACCGTTGAAACTTCGCAGACTGCTGTCGTAGGTACCTATATATACAGAGACGAACTGTCATCCGGTTGACGCACTCTTCGGAGAAAATTTCCTGCACTTTAGCGTGTCTTCAGCCCGATTATAGATTAGGACCTACTATGCGCTTACCATTATTATTTCATTTCTATTCTAACGGCGGAATAGTGGTAGAGTTTCTGCATTTTTATCCTAAGGTCGTGATATAAAATACGACACAGGTAAAACTCAGCAATAGGTCACGCAGTATAGTTCTGGTTTTCCTGCCACCTGAAGGTAAGGTAAGGGCGTATTCTGCCCGAAGGCAGGTCCGAACCTCCCCATAGGTGTGCATGAGCCGGAGTTTACGTACGGTAGGTTGGCCAGTTCCTTTCCACTCCTCCATTCCCCTACCACCCACCAACAGCGCGTGGCAACCCATCCAAATATTGACCACGCGCAATGTTGCTTAACTTCGGAGATCTCACGAGATCCGGTGTTTCAACACGGCTACGGCCGTTGGCTCACCTGATAGAGTAGAACAGAATATCGAATTTTTATTATTGTTAATTTTCCCAGCGTGCTACTTTTGTTAGGAAAGTTACGATAGTAGAATTAGGTTTTGTTATATAATGCCCCATTGCTTGTACGATTTTTAAGTTATTCTGCATTAAGTTTTGAGCTCTATGCATTCGGTAACTGCCCCTCTTGATTCTTTCCCTGCACTATTCGTCATTACAGTGTACGAAAGCTTTTCGTCAGTGTGTGTGTATTTATTCACTACGACGAAAGCGCGGAGGCTGTGATCATTAATTGGCAGACGTCCGTATTTCTCGGTGGTTGCCTTTAATGACGACAGACCAAGCTGTCAGCATCACCCATTACCTACCCCCGAGCGACAACACCTGATGTTTTAGCCACTACCGATTTATTGATCAGCCGCAGTCCACGTCCTGTGGCTTCGTGTAGCAGAGTAGTGGTTTTTCACTCTTTTCGTTTATTCATTAAATTGCCGACCGTTTTGTGTTGTGTCACCCGAGTCTACTTTTCTTCTTTTCCTTCTTCTTGTTTCGATCGCTCGATTTATTGGATTGTGATCGGCTGATTGGTTCATCAGGCACGGAGTAATTGGCTCCTGATTGGAGAAGTAATGGAATGTCGATTGCAAGACAGAGACCTCTAACTTAGTAGGCCTACTCGTACACTCACAACGTCTGGGTGGAGGTGGCGGGGAAGGGAAAGTCACCTCCGTGGGGTTCGTCATTGTAAGTTAGTCCACACATAATAATAATAATAATAATAATAATAATAATAATAATAATAATAATAATAATAATAATAATAATAATAATATATTATCATAAACCGAGCGAGGGGCTGACAGCCTGCATTATGGATATTTAGGAATCGAACCCCACGGTCAGCGCCCCTGAAGATGATTTTCCATACTTTCCTATTTTTATACCAGGCTGTCCCTTAATCAAAGCCACGTTCGGTTCCTCCCCACTCCTAGACATTTCCTGTCCCATCGTCGCCATAATACCTATCTGTGTCGATGCGATGTAAAGTAGATTGAATATAATAATAATAATAATAATAATAATAATAATAATAATAATAATAATAATAATAATAATAATAATAATAATTGTCTGGCATTTGCCGACGAGCTGCCACTACTATCTAATTCAATAGAAACAACAGCGGAACAACTCAGTGTTCTCAGACAACAAGCAACAAAGGCAAGGCTACAAATTTCACTTGAGAAAACACAATTCATCACAAACATCAGTGAATCTTCTTGTTCACTGCATCTGGAGCAAGGAACGATCAATAAAAATAACAGGTTTAAGTACCTGGGAGAATGACTTGAACCCAAGGAGTAGCATTATCAACTCGAGTTAATAAGCTAGAATTGGCATACCAACCGACCAAGAACACCTACAATAAAAAGTCTATCTCCGGAAGCACTAAAACGAAGCACCACCAGACAGTCATCCGCCCTGAAGCCTTATATTATTCAGAATGTCTAATATTCTGCAGGAAGGGACTCACGGACAAGCTCGAACTCCAGGAGAGAAATATATTGAGGAAGATATTAGGACCAGTCAAGGAAAGCAATGAATATAAAAGGTGACCCAACCATGAGCTCTACAAATATTGTGAAAAAATCACGGATGAGGCCAGGAAGAGACGCCTAGCATTTTATGGACACTTCTACAGGATGCATCATGCCAGACTGACCAACCAGCGTCACGTTTACTGGCAAATGAGGAAGACGAAGTCGCCATGGCAAGTAAACGGAAGTAAACAAAGATCTGTAGGAAGTGGGAGGAGCAGAAAGAGACCTTAAACAAAAGAGGTTCCAGGACAATCTTCCAAGAAGAAAGACAGGTACCCTCTGGACAAAGCAGAGGAAAGAATAATACAGCCGGAGGATGCACACTTACTGCGAAAATATCAAAACCCACCCCAAACGCAATAGTTGAATACCGTGGTCCTTAATCGGCCTATACGAAATAATAATAATAATAATAATAATAATAATAATAATAATAATAATAATAATAATAATAATAATAATAATAATAATAATAATAATAAATGAGGCTAGATGACAACCGACTAACAAAGAGAATATTGATGTACCCATAAACATTAAAGACGAACACGGTTTGGATCAAACAAGTCCAAACTGATCTCAATAACGCCAACATCACACCTACACCTACACTTGGGAAGTTGGTTCAGAAGGTAAGTCCAGCAGATCTAGAGATGATGGACTGACAAACGTCGAGCTAAACATAGCGACATGATGAAAGAATTCTGGAAGAACAAGAAAAATAACATCAGAAATAATTTGCTTCATGTGATCTTTTATGGTCCGAAACAAACTAAATAGATGAATACCAGCCTTGTTGTGTAGAAGTAGCGTGTCTCTTCATATCTAGAGGCCCCGGGATTGATTCCCGGACCGTGCAAAGTCTTCACTTCTAGAACTAGGGGCTGAAACGGATTTCCCTTAATCTCCTGAGACCAGCTGAGGACATGCCTGATCCGAGAGGTAGCAGACCCGGTCGTGGTAGCTATACGGCTGAGGATACACGCTGACCATGTGTTATTCCAATATCTGTGGGCTCTCTGGCGGGCATGAGTTGTCTTGGTATGCCAACGTACATGGTCTAATCACATGTCTTGGTGGCCATTGCGTATGCATTTTGAAGTAGTTATATGCTATTATACGTTACATATGCTATTTTCACATTTTAACGGAAGTCATAATGGTGCAGATTTTAAAGTTTTAATGCCTCTCTCATTATATTGTGTGTTACATTCCATACCAGTTTAATCTGTACGAATATAGTGGTTCCGTACTTAATGCAGATATATTTATAGTTTAGTCAGTAGTCTTGTAAAGAGTTTCTTGCATCGCAGTTTTCATTCAGTCAATTTGAACCAATTTAACAATATACTTCTTTGTGTGAACAACCCTTTCTGAAAATTTTGTACCTATACTTTCCTCAGGATATTTATATAATATATTTAATTATTTTTCTGAATAATATTGTTAGACCATTTCTACGTGTCAAAACGCAGTCTGAAAATGAATGCTTTTTAAAACTATGTGCAAATATAAATAAGGCCAACGACCAAGATGTTAGGTCCCTTTAAACAACAAGCATCATCATTATTATAATCATCCTCATCATCAAATGTAAATCCTTGTGCTTTTCATAACACATTCATCAAGTTCCAGTCCTTTTGTGGGAATTACGTGGCTTCTTCTTCTTCTTCTTCTTATTATTATTGTTATTATTATTATTATTATTATTATTATTATTATTATTATTATAAGAGGTATAGAAATCACCCGCCCCCCAATTCTATGGCCAAAACCATTTTATATCGAAGCAAAACTGAAAGGTTGTGTGCCGGGGGATAAAATACCCTGCAATATTTCAATGCAAGCCCTCGAAGATATAGAAAATTACAATCTGATTAAAGAATGCTCTCGTGATAGAGAAAGGCTGGCCATGTTTATGACATTTTACAGCATAGTCCTAACCTGTGCCTTCTAATGAATGGTGGGTTTGGAATGTGAATTCTTGGAATCATTGACTGAGAAAAATATAGTTCATTGAGATAATCATGAAGCAGAGTTCTTAGAAGGTGAAGTTATATTAAATATTTGGTACCGGACGAGTTGGCCGTGCGGTTAGAGGCGCGTAGCTGTGATCTTGCATCCGGGAGATAGTGGGTTCCGAATCCCACTGTCGGCAGCCCTGAAGATGGTTTTCCTGTGATTTCCCATTTTCACACCAGGCAAATGCTGGGGCTGTACCTTAATTAAGGTCACGACCGCTTCCTTCCCTCTTCTAACTCATTTCTATCCCATCGTAGCTATCAAACCTGTCTGTGTTGGTGCGACGTAAAGCAAATTGTAAAAAAAATATATATATTTGGTATCAAAAATTTTGTCAACTCCCTTTACAAATCAAACATGTTCTTCGTTTCTCGGAAAATTTATTCTGAAAACAGTTCTTAAAAGAAATTATTTGAACAGGAACGTTTGAAATTCAGTTTATTATTTCAAAAATTGCCAAAACTTAAAATATTAATGGAGAAAAAAGGTCTGTAGCTAACTTTACTTCATGATCAGGTGACATCTCTGGAAGGTATTTGCATTTTGTGGAACCAGAACATAGAATATGTAATTTTCTAAATCCAATATTTATTAATTATATCATTCCACGCCATCAAACGGGACATAACTGAATTTCATATCCGGGGCGCATATAGCACAAAGTATTTATTTGTAATGAATAGAGAACAAGCGTTACATTCGGGGAGTGAATATAAAGGAAACGTTAGAGTTTTCACTGCACGTGCGATGACCTTCGCTACTGCATATGACGAGCTCGGAGTTGAAGTGCAGAGCAAACACTTTTAACACCATTCGTTGTGCTGATGCAGGGAGATCACGTTATACTGCAGGAACGCGAAATGCAGCATGATTCCAGTACTCCCAGGCATTATTCAACCGTTTTTGTTTTTAGTTACGAATCTTATAGATCATTCTCACTGATTGTTCGCACAGATGCATACTGAATGTTCATTTAATACTTTCACATAATGAACTCTATGAATGCCTGAAATAGCCGAAGGATGGTTGAGAATCAAACTTCAAGATACTTCTTCATTTCGCCAATGTCATTTGAGATACCTCCTTAAAAGTAAAGTGCTTAGCTTTACTGCTCATAGTATGACAACATTCTCCAGCATTTTGTACCGTAGTCTCAGAATTCACTGCTATCCACGCAATATTTTTATCTATCCTTCACTCGCATGTACGGTCCCTTTCCCATGGTAAAATTCAAAGAATTGCCAGTCAATTTTAGCGCCAAGTATTATCTTGCAACTTAAAAATAGGTGCAGTGAGTATTGTATGAAAAGTAGCCTTTCAAAGACTAAATTGATGTCAGTAGTTAAGAAATTTAACAGAATTGAATGTCAGATTGGTGATACAAAGCTGGAACAGGTAGATAATTTCAATTATTTAGGATGCGTGTTCTCCCAGGATGGTAATATAGTAAGTGAGATTGAATCAAGGTGTAGTAAAGCTAATGCAGTGAGCTCGCAGTTGCGGTCAATAGTATTCTGTAAGAAGGAAGTCAGCTCCCAGACCAAATTATCTTTACATCGGTCTGTTTCCAGACCAACTTTGATTTACGGGAGCGAAAGCTGGTTGGACTCAGGATATCTTATTCTCATGTTAGAAGTAACAGATATGAAAGTAGCGAGAATGATTGCTGGTACTAACAGGTGGGAACAATGGCAGGAGGGTACTAGGAATGAGGAAATAAAGGCTAATTTAGGAATGAACTCGATGGATGAAGCTGTACGTATAAACCGGCTTCGGTGTTGGCTTCATATGAGGCGAATGGAGGAGTTGATAGGTTACCTAAGAGAATAATGGACTATGTTATAGAGGGTAAGAGAAGCGGCGAGGGACCAATACGACGGTGGTTAGACTCACTTTCTAACGATTTAAAGATATTTTTTGCAAGTTGCTTTACGTCGCACCGACACAGATAGGTCTTATGGCGACGATCGGACAGGGAAGGGCTAGGAGTGGGAAGGAAGCGGCCGTGGCCTTCATTAAGGTACAGCCCCAGCATTTGCCTGCTGTGAAAATGCGAAACCACTGAAAACCATTTTCAGGGCTGCCGACTGTGGGGTTCGAACCCACGATCTCCCGAATACTGGATACTGGCCGCACTTAAGCGACTGCAGCTATCGAGCTCGGTGATTTAAAGATAAGAGGTATAGAACTAAATGAGGCCACATCACTTGTTGCAAATAGAGGATTGTGGCGACATTTAGTAGATTCACAGTGGTTTGCAGACTGAACGCTGAAAGATAACGGTCTTTAATGATGTATGTATGTATGTATGTATGTATGTATGGATATTTTGTACGCAAGGTACCACTGCGGAAAATGTATGGATTTCACTGAGAAACTTGTTCGTAATGTTGTGCTAACCCAGAATCTGGAAGGAAATTTTCTCTTGTCATGTTTCCCTTTGTATGAAAATTTATTAATGTTTCGCATGACTGCCTGATAATACTCTGAAAATTAAATGTAAACATTTATTTATTCATTCATTATAGACCTTTATGCCTCTTAGCTTTCTCTGTAATCCTCTGTGAATGAAATAAGCGCCTCCAGAATCCTTTGTAACTAGCTCTGTGGTCCGGTTTAATTCCATACATGTTACCTTAAATAAGGGTTTCCCAAATTTTCTGTCCCTTAGGCACCTTCAGCGTGTCCAAGCACCCCTTAGCCACAAAACCTAATACTGCTTTCAGTAAACAGAAACAAAACAAAAACAGAATTTTGTAATGATACTATGTTTGATTTTATACTTATAATTTAGGACTAATATTTACTTCCTTTAAAAATTTAATCCAACTTCATTCACATAAAAATACTTTATAAATGGTCGGGAATTATAAAACAATGTGACACTTGGCTAATAATTACATTAGTCTGGTTCTGGAAACTTACTTGATAAAATGCATTTGTTGCGGTTGTTAGTGCTGTTTTCCAAAGACCAAGCAAACGTTTTACAAGCGAAGTCACTCGAAGCCGAAGATTTGTCTCTACATTAGGTCTCTTTCTGTACTTCTCTTTCATTTGTGTGGGATCAGAAAAGGCACACTCAAGCAGGTATGCTGTCACGGAAGACATTAAGTAGAGTATTTCCTTTCTAGAAATGGTAGGGTACAGGGGATGTCACAGATCCAAAAAGCATTCTGAGACGTGGAGTTGTGATATATTCATGGAACTTCCTGGAGCTAGACATGCCACTTCATATGATTCTGTAACCATATCGTACTTCAATTTATTTTTTACTTTCTCTCTGCCAAGATACTTCGGCTGGTTGACCATCCTCAAGGGAGGGCAAGTTGATATCCATTTTCAAAGAAGAGATTTCTGATCCACGAGATTATCTCAACCACAGGCGGAAAATATGGTCTGAGTGTGGATACTGGCAATTCCACGTTTACATCACTTACACTGGCTTGCAATATTTCTTCTTTTACCGGGTGAGTTGGCCCTGAGGTTAGGTGTGCACAGCTGTGAGCTTGCATCCGGGAGATAGTGGTTTCGAACCCCAATGTCGGCAGCCCGGAAGATGGTTTTCTGTCGTTTCCAGTTTTCACACCAGGCAAACGCTGGGGCTATACCTTAATGAAGGCCACGGCCGCTTCCTTCCCACTCCTAGACCTTTCCTATTCCATCGTCTCCGTAAGACCTATCTGTGTCGGTGCGACGTAAAGATAAAAAAAATCAACTGTTCCTTCTCTTAACAGAAATAGTTTGACATATTTTCAGAATTTCTTATTTTGTGAAATCAAACCCTAAGAATACAGTAGTTGAACGAATACCCTACACATTGTAAGAGCTTGTAGTAGGTTCAGTATATCTGGTGGATTACCTCAATCCTTAGCAGATTATTGTACCGATACGCTAGAACATCATTTCCCCGGAGGCAGTCCAGGAATAGCTCTTTCTTGTCACAATGCGGCTTGTTTTTGTATCGTTGTTTTACTCCAGTTTTTCTTCGTTCCCGACCGCTGCTTCTGCAAAGTGATTCAGAGCTGAGGGCCGGAGCGAGCGCTAAGCACTTCTTGTAGATACAGGCCTGTCCAAAGTGCCTGAAGGGCCATTCCTACAGCAGCTCGTACTCTCCTCTCAAAACACTGTAGACATTCTAATGAACTCATGTTGGTTACTGACAGGTCAGATTTTAACTAGTTTTAGGTCGTCCTTCAGAATATTTAGTTATACAATAATAACTATGGGTGGTGAATTTTCGCAATGTCGAATACGCGCCAAATGCTTACACAGGCTTGTGCTTCTGTATTTCAATTCTTCATGATTTTAAAAAACATTAAAATGCCAAATTTGCTAAAAATACGAAATTTATACTAAAATGCGAAACCGACGATTTTTTAAATGAATTTTGTTATTCTTCTTCTGAAAACTTAAACCGAACCCTTGGACTGTCTCCGGTTGCTGTTTTCAGTTAAAGTCAAATAACCAGAATTTGCGGACGCTGCTCTGCAATGTATGTGGGGCCCTACCAAGATTATGGACGCTGGAAGATATTTCAGTAAATACAATTTAATTATAAGTGATAGGAGAACAGGAATGACAAAACAAATCGTTCAGGCATGTTCCGTGATTTCTTTCAACAGAGTTTCTGATTCATGACTTAATTTTGTATATTTATTTTTTATTCTTCTGATTTTTCAGTGATATAATTTTTTTTTTTTTTTTGGCAAGGAAGTGTAGGTGTCATTGTTAAGTTTCTCGGACCTAAGGATAAAGATATATTAAAAGAATCGTAGGGTAAAGAGAAATTTAAATACAGCGGACACTGATTGCCTATTTTTTGTGTAAATCAAAGCTTTTTCAATTAATATGATAATTGTGCTTGCGGAAGCTAGTATGGTCAACTGGGAGAAGAATTTTCGTATTTATGGGTAAATTAGAAAGGTTTTGTGTACACTCCAAAAATACTGGAGGATGTGAGAAGTCTGAACTAGAGGATATGGCAATATTATCAGATATACATTATACTATTACCAAATGTGAGGGAATTAAATACAAAAACACTAAGGTTCTTTACGCTAGTGTCTACGAAATAATTACATTGACTGAAATTTTCTTAAATATTTCTGTACGTGTTGGTGATATATTTTACAACAGTTTTATTGCATTCAGAAACAATCCTAATATCAAGCGCTCTGGAAGAGTCTTATTTGCCATTAACAAGTCAATTACCGTGGAAAGGAATTGCAAGGAATTGAATAGATTGGAACTGTAGGTGTAAAGGTAGTTTTTTGTAGCATACTTTCCACCCATTATCAAACTTGAGGTGCACCTGAGGAATTTGAAAAATATGGTAACTTGTGTAACACAGACATTATCATAATAGAGGAATTTAATCTCCCGCCAGTGATTCATCGCTATTATGATTTGTTTCAAGGAGGTTCTCAGTACATAGACTAGCAAATACTGTCACATTTTAATCTCAAGTACATGAATATGACAGAAAAGGCCAAAGGGAAGAGACTAGTCCTACTTTTATCAAATATGTCTAAATATTTTCTGGGAGATAGTAGGTTCGAACCCCACTGTCGGCAGCCCTGAAAATGGTTTTCCGTGGTTTCCCATTTTCACACCAGTCAAATGCTGGGGCTGTACCTTAATTAAGGCCACGGCCGCTTCCTTCCCATTCCTAGCCCTTCCCTGTCCCATCGTCGCCATAAGACCTATCTGTGTCGGTGCGACGTAAAGCAACTAGCAAAAAAAAAAAAAAATTATATATATATATATATATATATATTTTTTTTTTTCTAGAAGTGTTAGTCCACTCTTGTCGGTGGACTCACATCATCCAGCTTTGTTCATTGAGTTGAATGTAAGTCTTAGGTACTTTAGAACATGTAAAAGTACAGATATTGTAATTTTATATAAGCTACCTTTCTACACTTATAGCCTACAGATTGTTTCAACGCACATTTTTTGTTTGTTGTTGCTGCTTGCTTAAAGTCGCACTAACACATCGGAGGTTTTCGGCGACGCTAAGATGGGAAGGCAGCGACCTTGGACTTAATTAAGGCACAGCCCCAGCATTTGCCTATTGTGAAAATGGGAAACCACGGAAGAACATCCTTCAGGGCTGCCGGTGGGATTCGAACCCACTATCTCCCGAATGCAAGCTGACAGCTGCGTGACCCTAACCGCATAGCCAATTTTCTCGGTCCCAACAAATTTGAAAGACTTGGAGGTTCATCGCTCGTGAGCTACAGTAATGACACAACTTAAAAGAACAATTTCTGAGGTAATGTGCAAAGTTTCTGACGGACCACACACAATAACTACGTTCTTCTGCAACGCTGGCACAACTTACAATGTGTCACGTCTGCCATTTGTTGGTGGAATATTGAACTATAAGATATGCCGCTGTTGCTGCTGGAAGGAAGACTAATTTGCAATGCTGGAGAGTGCATTAACTCCAAATTCGTATTTTTTGAGTTTTGCCACTATTGCATCCCTAGAGCGTTACGCTAATCGGAGAGCTTCGAAGAAGGGGAAAGAAATTGATATCGCGGGCCTATACCTTTATATATTTCTGAATGTCCTATTAGAAACCAACCTAGATATTTCTGCAATTTTGTAAATATAAGAGAAATGTTACATCGTTGCCAAAATGTATGATCTTCACTTAATTTACGATACTACTTTACATCGCCATATTAGCCACAACAGTACATGCACCATAATTAAGGCCATGGACGCTACCATCCCAGTCCTATTACTTTTCACTTCTTGCATCGCCGAAAACATTCGATGTGTTGCGCAAGTTTGAAAAGCTAGGAAAAGATTAAATCCAATACATAGCGAAGTATAAAAAAGCTATGTTACATTTGAAACATAGTAAATGTAATGGACCAGGTGGAATTTCGCCTTATGTGTTGGAGGCATGATCCAAGGTATTGCAGAGACCTTTTTGTTCTATTTCATATTGAGTGGTCAGATATTACTCGATTTACCGACTGAGTAGAGTATGTCCGATAATGACATCAGATGACTGTACAAAAATTGAAAATTGCAGGACGATGAAGCTTCCGACGAACTTAGTCATCGCGGAACTTTGTTCTCCATTTATACAGTTAATTTCGTAATATTTATGAAACCACAAATAAAATGCTACCCATAAACTAGTTAAGTGCAATTAGCATTTTATGGTGTACCTCAAAGATCCAGTCTGCAGCCATTTTTTTCTACATTTTATTCATGATTTGTCTAAAGTTGTACACAATTCACTGTTTCTTCTTTTTGCTGATATAAAATTGTCATTGGACCATTCAATGCAGAGAAATACAATAACTTTTCCCAAGCAAGAACATGGATATCCGTATATCCGTATATTCTAATGAAAACACTGGCTCTTGTGAGGAATACATGAAAATCAATAACGTAACATGAATGAGAAATTCTGTCGTTCGTATATGGTTTGGTGATGAACCTCTATCTCTCTTCTCCCTTTTGCGATATTCTGCTTTCGTTATCTTCAAGATCAATATAAACACTAGAAAATATGTTTTTGAATATAACAATTAAATATTCCCTAATAGTTGCTGGAAGGTTCGTAGAACATCCTCCAGTTTGTAATTTTCAAGTTTCCTGGCGTTTCCAGAACTGACTTGTATTTTGCTCCGAGGCCTCGCCTGCAGTAGTCCAGAGAACTGATTCAATCTTTCTTGTACTGTGGTAGTGCTTGTAGTGTTATATTCCCCTTCTCTTCTTGTGTGTATTATTGAACAGTGGTTAAGAGGACGAGTAACGAACAAATACATTTTCAGGTTTAGTAAAGGTTTAGTAGTTCGCTGTCGGAGGGAATTTGGTAAATGCTCTTTTGTGGAGTTACAGGAATTACATAACGCATGCGTTCCCTTTCTCTCGTAGACGTACCTGTGTAGAGAAAATATGAAAATAAATGGTAGCTCAGAGTGTCAAAGTTCCTAATGTGACCTATAAAGGAGTGGTATTTCATATCCTCATTAGTTAGCTCATCCCAGATTTGTATGAAGTTTATTCACCGTATTCAAAATAGCCATCAAATTCAAAATTACAGCAAGTATTGAAGGGGAAAAATTTCTGATCCTAACATAGAAGATTGTTTGGAGGAATTGTTGAGAAATTCTGCTTTGCTGATCGCGTGATCTTCACGTGACTATTGGGGGGTTTGAACCCCACCCTTGCCATGTAGTTAAAACTTGGTTTCGCAATAGAGAACTGGGTGCAAAGAAAACGCAAATTGAGAAATTGCTTCTAGTTCAACTTCAGAGAAATATTTAGATGGCGCGTAACATGCAGATGACGGCTACTTTCAACTCAAAATAATTACAGATATCAATATCACAGTGGCGCTTGTTATGCAGTCTTTGCATACATTATGTGCTACGTATCGGTGACAACGATATCCCAATCACCACCCTCTTCCACCTTTTGTTCCCGAGGGCGTGAAACACTATATGCACACTGTGCTCAATAGATCTTTAGAAGTCTGTATTTTTAATTTTCTCCTGTTTCAAGCAGTGGCTACCATGATTGTATTTTTAGTCTACCGGAATGAATGAGACTCATTCTCGAAGCACTTCGTTGCAGAATATACAAGCCCAATGCTAAAATTAACTCACCCCGGCTAAAATCATTAAACTGGTCTCTTTGTGTACCCCTGCTGAGTGCGGCCCAAAGGCGCCAGCGAGGATGCAATAGGACATATAACCTTAAATCACCGCCCTTAAAGGGCGTTACGTTGAGCATACATCCATATCACCATCTCTGTCTTCGCTTTGAAAGGGAAGAAAGGGGAAAGCTAAACAAAGAAAGAGCGGAGAAATGATTAAATACCGGGCAGAAAATACGAAATGACACCCATAAAGCAGTTTGAGAAAGCATTATGCCTTCCTTTTCCTTTTACTGGGAAAAAGTTTCACTTTTGAAGATGCCAAAATAACATAACCGTGGGCTGTGTTTTAACTCTCAACCGGTTGTTTGCTAACCAGTGATCTATGAAAATGTCTTGTTAAAAGTAATGCAACCGGGATGAATGGCAGACGAGTGCTGGCCTTCTGACCAAGGTTGACGAGTCTGATCCCGTCTCAGCCGGTAGTATTTGAAGACGCTTAAATACGACAGCCTGCTGTCAGTAGATTTATTGGCATGTAAATGAATTCACGCAGTAACATTTCTGGTACCTCGACGTTTCCAAAAATTGTAAAAGTTCCTCAGTAGGATATATCACAATAATAATAATAATAATAATAATAATAATAATAATAATAATAATAATAATAATAATAATAATAATAATAATAATAATGAAGAAGAAGAAGAAAATTGGGGAATATCTCTCATCCCTAGCACGTAATTTTCACAGGTTTAAAGCTCTTCTTATAATTTATGTTACAAGGATGGGAACATCAAATAAAGACTATTCTGGGACAGTTTTCATGTGGTTCGGAGGGTTTTACACACTTTTCACTGCAACAGCTGTATTCAAACCTTTATTATTATTATTATTATTATTATTATTATTATTATTATTATTATTATTATTATTATTATTATTATTATTATTATTATTATTATTATTATTATTATTATTGTTGTAGTAGTAGTAGTATATCGTCGGGTAGGCAATGCGATTCGAGGTTGAGAATGTATTCACTAAAGTGGAGTAATGGTGAAAGTTGTCCCTTTTCGGACACCCCTTTCTGAGTCTCGGAAGTTGTAGGCTCCATTCCCGACTTACCGCTCGCTCAGTTAACCACCCACCCTTCAAACGGAGACCGTAGAAGTTAGCCTTCGTAATCTGTAGTGACCAGGTTCTTGGGGGAAGATCTACAATTCCTAGCGCGTAATCCTCACAGGTTTAAAGCTTTTCTTATAATATGTTCCAAGGATGGAAACGTCAAATACAGAATATTCGCATATTTTAGGGCAGTTTTCATATCGTTTAGAGGGTTTGACACACATTTCACTGCAACAACTGTATTTAAACTTTTATTAGGTATCTGGCATGCGTTTAGTATACTACACACGGGCGAAATTTCTCTTTGGCATTTCTACGTAATTTTCCAAGGGATTATAGGGAAGATAAGAGAGCTGTACCTTTAAGAGGAAGCAAATATAGACTCAGCAGTGATATAATTAGGGCCCGGATTCATATGCACTAAAAACTCCAAAAATGTGCATGCATATATGCACTAAATGTTGAAAATATGCACTAAAATAAATAAAAATGCACTTACCAAACCAAACGCGTTATTTAATTTTAACTCAGTGTTAAAGTGATAAACAGGTTTCATTCCTTGTAAAACGATGCATGGCAGTAGGTTGTTAACAGTTTTTCAATGTTTTCAGGAGTCAATGACTTTCTGTTGTCGGACGGAATTCATTTACACGCTGAAAATGATCGTTCTACGTCGACGGACGTAACTAGGCAATACTTGTACACTGGCACTGATTGCTTAGAACATTCTTCTGGCAAAGACTGCCTGATTGTACTTATGTAGTTGCTTGTGGATTGTAGTGTTAGAAAGAAGGAAATAGCTGTTGTAAAAAGGGTCATTATCCATCTGCGAAATTGAAAGCACTGTCCCAGATCAGGGAAGGTTTCTCGTATTGCCAAAGGATGTAAAACATATATAGATTTTTCATTTCGTTCAGAAATCTTAGATAATCGATCACATGTAAGAGAAAAATATTTCTATATATGCACTAACGTTCAAGATATGCATTTGCATATGCGCATATGCATTTTTTAAAAATCCGGGCCCTTGTTATAATGTCGTCAGTCCGAGCTCCCAAGAAGTGAGGTCCAGGGAAGATTTCTAAATATATACAGAGTATTCCCAAATATTTCGGAAGTAATCGGCGATTGGATTTAACTAAAACCATTAGTACACCCCCAAAGAACACGAAAAGTCCCTATGAACATATATCCCTCTGTCGATCGTTTACGATGTACAGACTTTCCAAAATTTTCCGGGGAGTAATGGCAATAGCCTTACGGGGAGTATTGGTAATAGCCTTACAGAGAGTATTGGTAATAGCCTTACCTGGCATATCCGACGTCACGTAGCTGTCTCCATGTTGGTGTACCAGCAGAGATACTGCATTCTAATACAATAATTTTCGCAATGTTCATCATGCACCTAGATGCACGTGTGAACACGCCACCTCGTGGCAGCCTTGTGCCACGCACTGGCCAAGTGCTGCCATGTCCATAACGGCATGCCTGACTCCAGACTTAATCCTAAATAGGAACTATCCCCTCCATTCCAGATAATAACTAAAACAGGTAGCCCTGAAGATGGTTTTCCGTGGTTTCTCTTTTTCACACTAGGCAAATGCAGGGGATGCACCTTAATTAAGGCCATGGCTGCTTCCTTCCCATTCCTAGGCCTTTCCTATCCTATCGTCGCCATAAGACCTATCTGTGTCGAAGCAACGTAAAGCAAATAGTATAAAACAAAAAAAGGCTAGCTCGTAAACAAACGACCGTAGGCCATATATTCATAGAGACTTTTTGTGTTGATTTAGTGTGTACTATCCCCCCCCATTTTCCCCGATTACTTCCCAAATGTTCCAAACACACTATATAAATATTTCCATATCTGATACCTATTTAGGTTCTGAAAATATCTGATGTATTGTCGTGACCTACCTGTCCTGAGAGACGTTCTCGTAGGTTGGTCACCAGGCCGTTGGATGTTGAAGTATTACCTGACCTGCCGAGCGGAATGTAGGAAGGTAATTTGTAGGTATGACTCGTCCCGCAACTCCCGAAATAAAAGATGAAATGGTTTCCCTGTCCTTTACTACTGAGGACACTAAAACTACTATGTACAGTATATTTACAAGTCTGAATGTAATGATCTGTAGAGAGAGCGAGCTTGTTCCACGCGCCTACTGTTCTACTACGCGTCTATCTAAATCTTGCCCTACGGCACTTGGGCTATGCCCGAACAGAATATCGTTCTGACAAGTACGAACTACTAGCTGGAAGAAGGCCCCGCGCCATCTTGGTCAGGGATTATATCTCCGCTCCTGAACTCAAAGTTCTATCCCCACCTCCTACCAAGGGGCTGGGTCTTACAGGCATTGCCAAACTGATCATCTTGTCAGTGGCTCCCTCAAGTGGCTATTCTCAATAGTTGTCGCAGTAAGTGCTGCTACCTAGGCACTACTGTCTTCTCTCTTACTTTGTCCTCATCTTTCCTTGTTTCCTCAGTGCATCTGTAATGGCCTTGACTGGCCGTGTACTCGGCTTTGTTCCTTTGTCGGGCATCGGGCGGGCCGCCTGGCCCGCTGGCATACTAGCTCTGTTTGTCGATACACAGTAAATACCTTGTTGTGATCAACAAGTCCCCGCTCTTAGTCAACACTTGTGTAAGCGCACTTCGCAAACTCTCTCTCCACTACATGTAACTTCTTGAAATATTTCCCTTTTCTTACAGTAACTAAATCTGACTATAATTATTATTCAATTACCTTAATGCTACAAGGTGTCTCCTGTTCTTGATCATCATTCTAACACTAATTAATCTCCTCTGACACCTTGAGCTCAAGACTCGGCTGCGAACCCCGGCTGCCTTCCACCTGGCAGTCCGCCGGTTCGAGTCCGTGGGAGGTCGGTACACGACAGTATAAGATAAACAATAATGTCCAATTTTCGAATAGAAATCTGGGATGGCTTGTCTGAGTCCCTCATACAGTAGTGTTCTGGACCCACGTTGACGTTATCGATCCCAGCTAAGTCCAGTGGTTCTTGCAGGTGCCAGCTTCCTTCCTGCAGATTTATTGGCACGTAAAATAACTTCTGGGGGATGCTGTTTCGGTAATCCTGTGTCCCCGAAAAACGCAAGAGGAGACATTGGGACGTAAAACGAATAACATTATTATTATTATTATTATTATTATTATTATTGTTGTTGTTGTTGTTGTTGTGGTTGTTGTTGTTGTTGTTGTTGTACCGGGAGGTATACCTCACCTCCGCGCATTCAAAAGAAGCGCCATAATGAACTCTATCTATCCGACAAAATGTGAAACTGCTACGGCAGGAAGTTGGAACATTGACCTCAAGATGTCACCATTGAAGTATCGAGTAATTGTGTTCTTTTGAAGTTGCCTAAACTGACTGGATTTATTTGCTTTGTGTTTGTTTACTTCAAGAAGTTTGAACATTTCTCCATAGATGTCATTATAAAAACTAGGTCATGCACTATGGTGCAAGGTAAAAAAAATGTTATTGAAATAAATTTTGTGTTCATGGGTTTTCTCAAGTAAATTAACTTTCTTTGGTTTTTTATATATATTTCAAAATTTGCAACACGTCTTTCTCATTCCGCCAGTTTTGAATCTGGCCAATAAGAATTTTCTGTAACTATTCTTCAGCCTATCACAGGCTTCTTGTTGCTTTTTGGGTGTAACTTTTGAATTTGCAAATTAAATTGCGAGGATGTGTCCCGATTAGTCCAGAATCCTCTCGAACAATCCCCTCGGGTATATAAGCTGAGGCTTTGCTGGGCGCCTCATTCAAGTCTTTACCCTCTCGAGTTCCCCTTCAACTTGGTTTGCTACGATTTTGTAACTGTTTTTCTTTCCTGTAATTAACCTTCATTCGAGTCACCTCAGTAGTTTGGGATTAGGCCCTGTATCACTGAGCCGAGGGCCATGTTAGGATTTTATTCTTCATTATCTAGGAGTGCAAGTATACGCCTCCACTCATTTGATGTTCGGACCATTAATTTAACCTGTTATTCTTTTTCCACGAAGACCCAGTAGGTTGGGTACTAGATACCCGTGTGTACTGACTTTTGTTAGTTGTAAATTGTGCCTAGAGAGGCTAGAGATCGTTAGAGGTTGTGTAAGTTTGCCCTAAGCGGGCTGTAAGGGACTAGTTAGAGTTGGAGAGCATGTAAGATCTTTTCTGTGTTTTCTAAATTCAACTGCATATTGAGGTGCGCCTCTGGAAGGCTGTAAAGTTGTTGGAGCAAGTGCTCTTAAAATTGGAATATTCTGATTCTTGTCTAAACATAGAGATTTTGCAAAATTTTGTAAACTGGATCCGGTATCTCCGGCTTGAAGCCCCGAATCTGTAAAACTCCCTAATCTTGGGTTTACCAATTCTTGTTTCAAGATTGCTATTTGTACCTGTCACTATTTCACCAAGTGAAAAGTTTGTTAAGTTTGAGATTCTAAAAGAAATATAACCTTTATTTAAAGTTTTAATTCAATTTTTGATATCGTAGTTAGACCCATTCCACTCAGCACCTTCTATCACCTCTTACTGCTCCACGGGTAACCCCGTAACAATTATTATTATTATTATTATTATTATTATTATTATTATTATTATTATTATTATTATTATTTATTATTATTATTATATAATTCGCTGGGGCCATCAAGGACAACGTTAAGTCTTGTTGCATTTGACACTGAACTTGGCCTTCTTTAGAGCCCAAATTTCCCTCATTCTTTGTGAGTGGGCCTGCTTACGCTCCTCTGTCCAAGGGGCACCGTGTCTTCTCTTCGGTTGCTCGTCTCGGTTTAGCCCGTTCGTCAGTATTTTCTTGCGGAAGAGATCTCTGTTAAGGGCGTCTTCAGCTGAGATATGTAGCATTTGCAGGTCTTCTTTGGTATTTCTAAACCAGGGAATTGTGGTTTTGGGGTTTGAATCAAAAAAGTGAAAGATTTCTTTAGTTAACTTTCTTCCGTCCATTCTTTTCAGATGACCGTAAAATCGTGCCCGTCTTTTTCTGATTGTGTCGCTAATGTTCTCTATTTTGCTGTAGACTTCCTTGTTGGATCTCTTTTGATGGATTCCATTTCTGTACTTTGATCCCAAGATTCCTCTCACAATTTTGCGTTCTCTTTCCTCCAGTTCTTCAAGCAGTCCTTTGTTGGAATTTAGAGACAGGGTTTCGGCTGCATATAGAACTACTGGCTTCAGAACTGTTTCATAGTGACGTATCTTGGTGTTTTGGGAAAGGCATTTTTTGTTGTAGATTGTGCGGGATGTTTGGTAGGCTATTTCCAGTTTGCGTACTCGTTCCTGAAGTGCTTCTTTGTCCAGTCCATTTTTCATGATGATCTCACCCAGGTATTTGAATTTGTCTACTCGGGTGATGTCCCCGTATTTTGTATGGAGTTTTGGTGGAGACTCTTTGATGTTAGTCATTACTTCTGTTTTCTCAAACGATATCTGCAAACCAGTTTGTTCGGCAATTTCCTTTAAAATTTCAACTTGAGCTCTAGCGGTTTCTATGTCGTTTGAGAGAACAGCAATATCATCGGCAAATGCTAAGCAGTCTGTTGCGATCCCCTTGGATTTGGTTCCTATTCTCAATGGACTGTAGTTGATTTCCTGTAATCTCACCCGCCAGGTTCTGATGATCTTTTCAAGAACACAGTTGAAGAGTATCGGGGATAGCCCATCACCTTGTCGGACTCCTGTTTCGATGTCAAAGGAATGCGAGAGACATCCGTGGAACTTCACCTTGGATTTTGTATCGGTCAGGGTGGCTCTAATTAATGCCAGCAGTTTCAAATCAACTCCATATTCATTTAAGATGTTTAGCAGGGCTTCCCGGTCAATGGAGTCGTACGTTTTCTTAAAGTCCACAAAGACAGACACATACTGCTTGGACCTTAGTGTACAATATCTGATGATCGTTTTGAGATTTTGGATCTGTTCAGCTGTTGAGCGACCTTTTCTGAACCCTCCTTGGTATTCACCTATTTGATGTTCGACTTGTGCTTCCAAACGCTCCAGGATGGCAAGTGATAGAATTTTGTAAGTCACGGGTAGCAAAGATATTCCTCTGTAGTTGTTGATGTTCTTCATGTTGCCTTTTTTGTGTAATGGATGGATCAAAGCTATTTTCCAATCTTCGGGTAGGGTCTCCTTGTTCCAAATTTCTTCTATTTGCTTTAGCAAGATATCAAGTGATTCTTCTGTGACATACTTCCATAGTTCTGTTACTACTGAGTCTCCCCCCGGCGCTTTGTTATTTTTGAGACGGGCAATGTGGCGCTTGATTTCATCTCTGGCGGGTGGTCTGGAATCTGGGTACCTGAGTAAGGGTACCTTGGTCTCAATGGTGCTTTGCGGTTTAGAGCAATTAAGTACATTCTTGAAGTAATCTGCCAGAATGCTGCAATTTTCTTCATTTGACGTCGCCAGTGCGCCTTCCGTTCGCTCAAAGCATAGAGATGGTGGTTTATAGCCAGTGAGTTTGCGTTTGAAGGCTCTGTAGTACTCTCTGCTTTCATTCTTCCTAAAGTTTTGTTCTATCTTTTCAATGAGAGATTTTTCGTATTTACGTTTATCAGTTCTGAACACCCTAGCTGCTTGGGCACGTTGGGTTTTTTAGGTTTCCCAATCATTTTCTGATTTCGTAGAGTTGTACTGTTTCCACGCATTGAGTCTTTCTTGGAGGACTGATTCGCAGGTACTATTCCACCAGGCATGCTTTTTGCTTCTCTTGATTTCTGCAACGTCTTTGGCGGCCTCAACAAGGAGATGTTTGGCGTTGTTAAAGTCAGTGTCATTTGGTCTAGCCTTCTCCTGGAACTCCTCGACCCTTTGCCGAAGTTTATCATTGTCGAAGCGTGTGATCTGTTTGGTTGTCTTCCTTGTGTTTGCGGGAATTGGTTTGAATTTGATAAGAGACATATAATGATCTGAGGCCAAATTGATGCCTTTCTTTGCCTTGACATTCATAATCTCAGGGCTGTTTCTCCTGGAGATCGCAACATGATCAATTTGGAACTCTCCGAGAGCTTGGACGGGAGAACGCCAAGTCATTTGCTTTCTGGGTAGATGGCGAAAGTGGTCGAACATGACCTGCAGGTTGTGATTTTCGCAAATGGTCACCAGTCTTTTGCCGTTGGGATTGGTTCTTTTGTGAGCAGGGTAATTTCCTATAACTTTCTTGTACTTCTGCTCACGACCTAGTTGGGCATTGAAGTCACCCAAAAGAAGCTTGACATCGTGTTTGGGGATTTTGTTCAATTTTTCATCCAGTAGGTCCCAGAACATCCTCTGCGAAACATGTGACCTTGCCGCGGTGGGGAGGCTTGCGTGTCCCAATGATGCAGATAGCCGAGCAGCAGGTGCAACCATATCGGATGGGTATCTGTTGAGAGACCAGACAAACGGATGGTTCATCGAAAGGGGGGTAGCAACTTTTCGATGGTTGCTCGGGCGGCAGTCTGGATGATTGACTGATACGGCCTTGTAATAATACTCAACATGGCTTAGCTGTGTTGATACTGCTACACGGCTGAAAGCAACGGGAAACTACAGCCGTAACTAACTCCCGAGGACATGCAGCTCTCTCTGTATGAATGATGTACTGATGATGGCTTCCTCCCGGGTAAAATATTCCGGAGGTAAACTAGTCCCCCATTCGGATCTCCGGGAGGGGACTACACGAGAGGGGGCGATCATCAGGAAGGTGGATACTGACATTCTGCGAGTCGGAGCGTGGAATGTTAGAAGTTTGAATCGTTGTGGTAGGTTAGAGAACCTGAAAAGGGAGATGGATAGGCTAAAGTTAGATGTAGTTGGTATAAGTGAAGTACGTTGGCAGGAAGAACAAGATTTTTGGTCAGGTGACCACCGAATTATCAACACAAAATCAAACAGGGGAAATGCAGGAGTTGGTTTAATAATGAATAAGAAAATAGGGCAGCGGGTAAGCTACTACGACCAGCATAGTGAAAGGATTATTGTCGTCAAGATAGACACCAAACCAATGCCCACCACAATAGTGCAGGTCTATATGCCTACTAGTTCAGCAGATGATGAAGAAATCGAAAGAATATAGGAGGAGATAGAAGATTTAATACAATATGTAAAAGGTGACGAGAATCTAATTGTGTTGGGAGACTGGAATGCAGTGGTAGGTCAAGGAAGAGAAGGTAATACAGTAGGAGAATTTGGATTGGGACAAAGGAACGAAAGAGGAAGTCGGCTGGTTGAATTCTGCACTAATCATAATTTAGTTCTTGCCAATACTTGGTTCAAACACCACAAACGGTGGCTGTATACGTGGATGAGACCTGGAGACACTGGAAGGTATCAAATAGACTTCATTATGATTAGGCAGAGATTCAGAAACCTGGTGTTGGATTGCAAAACTTTCCCAGGAGCAGACGTGGACTCTGACCATAACTTGTTGGTCATGAAATGCCATCTGAAGTTGAAGAAATTGAAGAAAGGAAAGAATGCAAAAAGATGGGATCTAGACAAGTTGAAAGAAAAGAGTGTAAGGGATTGTTTCAAGGAACATGTTGCACAAGGACTAAATGAAAAGGCTGAAGGAAACACTATAGAGGAAGAGTGGAGAGTCATGAAAAATGAAGTCAGTAGGGCTGCTGAAGAAATGTTAGGAAGGAAGAAAAGATCAACTAAGAATCAGTGGATAACTCAGGAGATACTAGACCTGATTGATGAACGACGAAAATACAAGAATGCTAGAAATGAAGAGGGCAGAAAAGAATACAGACGATTAAAAAATCAAGTGGATAGAAAGTGCAAGGTAGCTAAGGAAGAATGGCTGAAGGAGAAGTGCAAGGATGTCGAAGGCTGTATGGTCCTGGGTAAGGTAGATGCTGCATACAGGAAAATCAAGGAAACCTTTGGAGAAAGGAAATCTAGGTATATGAATATTAAGAGCTCAGATGGAAAGCCACTTCTAGGGAAAGAAGACAAAGCAGAAAGATGGCAGGAGCATATCCAACAGTTGTATCAAAGTAAAGATGTAAATAATTTGGTTCTGGAACATGAAGAGACTGTTGATGCTGATGAAATGGGAGACCCAATTTTGAGGTCAGAGTTTGACAGAGCTGTGAGTGACCTCAACAGGAACAAGGCACCTGGAATTGATGACATTCCCTCTGAATTAATGACTGCCTTAGGAGAAACCAGCATGGCAAGGTTATTTCATTTAGTGTGCAAGATGTATGAGACAGGAGAAGTCCCATCCGATTTTCGGAAGAATGTTGTTATATCTATTCCCAAGAAAGCCGGTGCTGACAGGTGTGAAAACTACCGTACCATTAGTTTAGTATCTCATGCCTGCAAAAATTTTAACACGTATTATTTACAGAAGAATGGAAAAACAAGTTGAAGCTGAGTTGGGAGAAGATCAATTTGGCTTCAGAAGAAATGTAGGAACACGTGAAGCAATACTGACTTTACGTCTGATCTTAGAGGATCGAATCAAGAAGGACAAGCCGACGTACATGGCATTCGTAGATCTAGAAAAGGCATTCGATAATGTTGATTGGACCAAGCTATTTATGATTCTGAAGATGATAGGGATCAGATACCGAGAACGAAGAATTATCTACAATCTGTATAAAAATCAGTCTGCAGTGATAAGAATCGAGGGCTTTGAAAAAGAAGCAGCAATCCAGAAAGGAGTGAGGCAAGGCTGCAGTTTATCCCCTCTCCTTTTCAATGTTTACATAGAACAGGCAGTAAAGGAAATCAAAGAGAAATTTGGAAAGGGAATCACAGTCCAAGGAGAGGAAATCAAAACCTTGAGATTTGCCGATGATATTGTTATTTTATCTGAGACTGCAGAAGATCTCGAGAAGTTGCTGAAGGGTATGGATGAAGTCTTGGGTAAGGAGTACAAGATGAAAATAAATAAGTCCAAAACAAAAGTAATGGAGTGCAGTCGAACAAAGGCAGGTGATGTAGGAAATATTAGATTAGGAAATGAAGTCTTAAAGGAAGTAGATGAATATTGTTACTTGGGTAGTAAAATAACTAACGATGGCAGAAGTAAGGAGGACATAAAATGCAGACTAGCACAAGCAAGGAAGAGCTTTCTTAAGAAAAGAAATTTGCTCACTTCAAACATTGATATCGGAATTAGAAAGATGTTTTTGAAGACTTTCGTGTGGAGCGTGGCATTGTATGGAAGTGGAACATGGACGATAACTAGCTCAGAAAGAAAGAGAATAGAAGCTTTTGAAACGTGGTGTTACAGAAGAATGCTGAAGGTGAGATGGATAGATCGAATAACGAATGAAGAGATACTGAGTCGAATTGGTGAGAGGAGATCGATTTGGCTAAATTTGACGAAAAGGAGAGATAGAATGATAGGACACATCTTAAGACACCCAGGACTTGTTCAGTTGGTTTTTGAAGGGAGTGTAGGTGGTAAGAACGGTAGGGGTAGACCAAGGTATGAATATGACAAGCAGATTAGAGCAGATGTAGGATGCAATAGTTACGTAGAAATGAAAAGGTTAGCACAGGATAGAGTGGCATGGAGAGCTGCATCCAACCAGTCTATGGACTGATGACTCAAACAACAACAGGTCCCAGAAATTATCAACTTCGTCTGGATCAGACTTGTTCTTACCGTTTGTAGGAGCATGTTCGTTAACTAGGGCGTAGGTTTTGTTCGCGCATTTAATTGTGAGTGTAGACAATCTGTCATTCACAGGTTCGAAATTTGCAACCGATTTAAGGATCTTGGTTCTAACAGCAAACGCGGTTCCAAGCATCACAGCTCCATTGAGGATTCCTCTTTGCGCTTTGCTCTTGAAAAATCGGTAGCCTTCAGATTCAAAAATCTCTTCATCAGGGTACCTAGTTTCCTGTAGGGCCACTATGGATATCTGATTTTCGTGAAGAGCTTTGGTGAGGGTTTTCAGCTTGCCAGTTTGTATAAGTGAATTTATGTTGAAAGTTGCTAGAAAGGTTTTAGATTTTGGCCTGACTTTTTGACTCTTCGGGGTACACCGAGACGCTCCGCCTCGTCTCTTGCATGATGTCGAGTTTCCCCCAGAATCCGAACGAGACTCGTGCGCCGTGGCGTTCACGACGAGGGATTTATCCGAAGATTTACCCCCTGGGGTATGTTTCTTGAAATGTTGTGCCATCATGCTTTTTGACTTGACTTTGCTTTGGACGGGTACCCATCCTTTTACAACTAGGGTTGTTAGCCCTAGAGGTTGCCTCAAGATGTTTTTTGGCTTCTGGTCATTTACCAGTCTTCACCGTAACCCTGGCAAGGGACCAGTTTTTTTTCACGGTGATATTTGATTTCCCTATTACCCTCTGACTCTGCTGGAGGCAGAGCCAGCGAGCTTCCCCAATTCCAATGGAACGCGCCCGATGGAGGTAACCTTTTTATTATTATTATTATTATTATTATTATTATTATTATTATTATTATTATTATTATTATTATTATTATTATTATTATTACATGGTTATGCACAGCTGAGGAGCATAATTGAACTTATTTATCTGATGAGTTAGTTGTCTTTATTTTACGCGGAATTCTTTTTTCCACCTTACTGTTAAGGTTCGGTTCGTTCTAGTTGTGGGTTTGCCTGCAAATTGCTGATTGTCGACTAGTGTTATCAATGTAAATATGTCGTGCACAGCTACATCCGTCATAACGATTTTATGGAAGTTTTTTCACTGCCAGTTATTATAATTATATATCTGTCTTATTGCATACCATGTTCAAGAAATATTTTACAGGCAAACATTATTTTTCCTGGGACAGCGAAGTAACTCAGCGGAAATTTCTTCATCTCTAAATTACAGGACATCTCCTCTTGCATTTCGCGCATTCTTATTTCTTGATAGAGAATTTTTGTGTTGTTTTAGTGTCCATTGTCTGCCCGCCGATTACTTTCCAAATGTTTGGAGCACACTGTATAAATATTTCTCTACCTGATGAAATGTGTAAGTTTTCAACATATTTGATGTATCTGTACCTGTCTCTTGGTACAGGCTAGAACAAAATGTAGCTTCCTTTGAAATCTTGTTTATTTTTATTTTTATTCCTTTTACTATTTGCTTTACATCGCACCGATGCAGAGGATGGGATAGGAAAGGAATAGGAGGGGGAAGTAAGCGGCCGTGGCCTTAAGGTACACTCCCAGCATTTTCCTGGTGAGAAAATGGGAAACCACGGAAAAACATCTTTGGGGCTGCCGACAGTGGGGTTCGAACCCACTATCTCCCGGATGCTAGCTCATAGTTGCGCGCCCCTAACGGCACGGCCAATTCGCACAGTTTAGTCTCATTTATCGCTGTGACAATACGGAAGCTGCTGAGGAAGAGTCTGTGCCGAATAATGACATTCGTTTTACTAATTGTGAATCTGAGTGATATGAAAGGCGTTACTCGTATGGTCAGGTCGATTGGGGAAATGATTGCAAACTACCTCATTCTTCATATTGTCGAATATGCATCGTTTTGGTGCCATTATTGATTTTTTGGTTTCCCTAAAATAACCACATAACCTATTTCAGGTTTCAACCAGCCTGTGGGTCGATGATCTAACATAAATTTTATAGAACGTCTCTGATTAAAGGAACCAATCTGCTTGTGAGTGAACTGATCCTGTCTCTGTCTAGCAAAAGAGAAACCACCTTTTAACGTAAAGCACTCTGGTAACTGCTCCACGGAACGTTTGGTTCGCAGTTCCCACTTTAATTGGAATTAACTTTACGGCTTTTCTTGCTTTGTCTTATTTCTTTGGATGCGCCCCATTTGCTGAACAAACTGTGTGAGGTGCCGGAGCTCTCTCTGTCTCTCTGGGTGGTCCTGTGTTTTACGATTCCACTCCTTTCACACCACAAAGTACGGCTTTTGTGTGTCTCGCGTATATTAATTATTAGTGAATGGGCTTCTTTGAATTTTAATTTTGATAAAGAGAATAGTTGTTCGTGTGCCGCCTCAAGGGTGTTATGTCTTTCGACCAACAATAGCGGGATGTCCTCTGTAAGACCGAAGACCTTAGCATCACACTTGGCAGTCAAGTAAGATTTTCATTCATATTGTTTGAGTATGTTATTATGAACAATGGGTTCACAAAATTGATAGTTAAAGATGAAATTATTGGTCTCAGCCCTGTCATGAATTTTAAACTGGTTCAAGGGACTGTAACTAATGCTGCTCTGTTTCGAGTAGCATAATTGAGAAGAGAAGTTGATTAATTTGGTTAAAAATAGCTTGCCATTGTCTGTCTTCAAGTGTAGGGAAATGTCAGAGCTGTATTTTAACACATAAGATATATCTGTTTCGTTCCCTAACAACTTTTTTCTGCTTTAAATCTCATTAACACACGGACGGTTTTCGGGGATGTATGATGAGAAAGGTCAAGGAATGGGATGGAGGCGGCCGTCGCCTCAATTTAGGTACATTCCCAGCTTTTCTCCTGATGTGAAAATGGGCAACCATGGAAAAGTATATTCAAAGCGGCTACCGGCTATAGGGTTCCAACCCACCAACTCCCGAATGCAAGCTCACAGTTACGTGATCCTACGAGCCCTAATTAATTACGGCGACATCACTCTGACGCGGGCTATATGACATACTACCCACGGGTAATCGCTGAATGACATCCATCCTTTCTTCTCAACAACCTGGCCAGTGTAAAAGTAATTACGAAGTGGTAAGTCACATTCCATGCCAGCCTCGTGATGCAGGGGTAGCTTATCTGTCTATTACTCGAAATCCTCGGGTTAGATTCGTGGCGAAGGATTATGATCTTCTACTGAGTAGGCCTGAAGCTCAATTCCGCAGCTTTGTGAAACCATTGTCAAATATGTCTTCTCTAATATGAGGAACAGAGGGCCTGGAAAGCCAAGCAATAAGCCTAGCATTTTCAGGCCATTTATCTTGGCAGTTGTGTATGCCACAGCGTTTGATTTTAGATTTTATAATAGTAATCGTTATGAAAGTAACGTAAATACATACATTTGCATACATGTATTAAGTATTTCACATCAATTGTACTAGGAATTTTTTTGACATGTCATCTTTCAATTGGTTCACATCAGACATTGCTAACTTGTATAGAAATCCTGATACCGGGCGAGTTGGTCGTGCGGTCAGAGGCACGAGGCTGTGAGCTTTCGCACGGGAGATAGTGGGTTCCAATCCCACTATCGGCTGCCCTGAAGATGGTTTTCCGTGGTTTCCCATTTTCACACCAGGGAAATGCTGCGGCTATACTTTAATTAAGGCCACGGCCTCTTCCTTCCAACTCCTAGGCCTTTCCTGTCCCTTCGTCGCCATAAGACTTATCTGTGTCGATGCGACGTAAAGCAACTAGCATAAAAATTTTCTGATAATAGTTCCCACATTATAGAAATGCTCATTTATTTGGTCTTTTCTGTCATTTTGCATTTTTAGGTCATTTTCTAAAATTATAAGTTATTATTTGGTCATTTTTATGCAATTTATTACACTGTTTTATACTTCTTGAGTCATTTTCTTACATGTTTGAGGATTTTGAAGCATTTGCTCGTGTGATATTGGATATTATCGCTACTTTGAATGGGGTGAATACGGAGACTTGAGAATCTTCACAACTGTTTGTCAATCTGACGACTAAAGAAACTCTGTTCACCATTTAGGCTACTTCTTGGAAATGTCCACGTTCCAGGAGAGACCGCTCCAACTGGAGAAGACTTCCTCATGAACAGTCGAGATTTTCTTCTGAAGACGTGGAGCCAATTTTTCTGCGAAACGTAAAGATTTTCACTTTGTTTTCTTGTCATGGAAAAAATCCGAAAAGATTATTATAATGTCTATAACATTTATATTGTCCATACTAACTTTATTAGTAAATTGATTGTGAAATTTCATTTTAAAATTATCATTTTTAAAGTTTTCGGATCATTTTACTGGATTTTGCCGTCATTTTATTGACGATTTTAAAACTTTTTTAGATCATCAAAGTCCTGGCCTTGGATATCAATTATATTCAAGCTATTTAGGTGTTTTCAATCGTGAAATTACCGGAGTTTCGCTCCAATGTGGCAGCTGGCTCGTCATTGGGATTATTACAACCTTCCAGGACGCTGGTGGCTAACGTGACATCGAAACACCCCTTGCAGTTTTCTTTGTAGGACAGTGGAATGACGGTGCACTTGGGGAGATATACTTCTAAGAAAACCAAACCCCATGGCACTTAACGCCCTTTAAAGGGCTTGGCCTGCCCAGCGACCGCTGCTCAGCCCGAAGGCTTACAGATTACGAGGGGTTGTGTGGTCAGTACGACGCATCCTCTCGGCCGTTATTCTGGGCTTTCAAGACAGGGGACGCCATCTCACCGTCAGATAGCTCCTCAATTCTAATCACGTAGGCTGAGTGGAGCTCTAACCAGCCCTCAGGTTGAGAGAAAAGTCCCTGACCTGGCCGGGAATCGAACCCGGGGCCTCCGGGCGATAGGCACGGGGCCGGCTAGACATACCTCTACTTTATACAAATGTCTACCTTTGGTGCTGGGTTTACATCCCACTAACTACTTTTACAGTTTTCTGGAACGCTGAGGTGCCGACATTTTGTCCGCAAGAGTTCTTTTACTAGCTGATAAATCTACCGACACAAGACTGACTTACTTGAGCACCTTCAAATAACCTGCGATCATACCCGCCAACTTGAGCTCAAAATGCAAGCTGCGTACCGTCTGAGCTACTCCGCCCGCCCGACCGTTAGAAGCAAGCAAAAGATTCCTTGCCTGAACGTGGCTAGAGTTGGAAAAGATCCTTTAGTTATAGTTTATTGGCCCAGATAAAATTGGGTTAGAAAGATACCACAAATTGGAGTGGGAGAAGATAAGATGAAGGCAAGACGTTATTGGCAGATAAAGAAAAAAAGAAGGGATGGAGGAAGTTAGTTGTGAGCACAAAGAGCCAGCCCAGATGTAGTTAGTCCACAGTTCGGTATTCCTCCCCTGATGTGAGAGCGGGAGCGGTTGGAAGGCATATCTACGTTTACTCAAGAGAACCACAAGTTCCCATGAAGCCCGCCCTTATTAAATGTCTTCTGATAATCTCCCGAGGAAACGCATGGCTCGGCTGCTGCTGCGGCGACGGAGTCAAAGGATTTCAAACAATGGTCCGCGAAACGGATGAAACATTAGAGCGAAGACAGGGGAGGGCTTTGGGTAACAACATCGCCGTCCGGAAAATGATCTTGGTAGCTGGTTTCTCATTTCCGTGACTATCAATATAAATACATGCTTTAAAACAGCAAATTTGAAAATAAGTTTGCTTAACATTCCTTCAACCAGATTAGAGACGCCATAGTGCTGGAATTTCGCTCTGATTTTTAACGTGCTAGTAAATTTTTCGACACTTGTCTCTCTCATTTAAATATTATTAAAAACCGATTTACCGTGCTGTAATTTCCTCATAACATAAGAGGCCAGCACCTAATAACTTTTACCGAGCTCGATAGCTGCAGTCGCTTAAGTGCGGCCAGTATCCAGTAATCGGAAGATAGTGGATTCGAACCCCACTGCCCTGAAGATGGTTTTCCGTGGTTTCCCATTTTCACACCAGGCAAATGCTGGGGTTGTACCTTAATTAAGGCCACGGCCGCTTCCTTCCCATTCCTAGGCCTTTCCTATCCTATCGTCGCCATAAGACCTATCTGTGTCGGTGCGACGTAAAGCAAATAGCAAAAAAAGAATTATAACTTATATAAATGCAGAACGCAGACATTCCCAAAACAAATACAATTATATAGGGTTTTCATACTTTTCTATCCGACGGAAGGGCCGTGTTAACCGACTTTCGACAATTTATTATTTTATTTATCGAATGACTTTTGTCCTCGGACATGTTCGGCTCACCTAGTTCCGGTCATTCTAGTGGGTTACCTGCTTGTCTGGATGTGGGATAATGATGATTTTATTGCAAGGATAAGATGAAATCCGGTGCCGGATAATAGGCTACTGCTGTCGAATAACACAAAGAGGTCTGTTAAAGCATTTACATTCCATCCGACGGACGAACCTTCATCAACGTCATATGTCCTCACTCCATATGGATACTAGGAAGAAGTTTGGAATTAAATCCAAACTTTTAGCACGTAGTCTCGTGAATAGGAAGTGTATACCATTACCACTCCTACCTTTCTGACCAATATTCTATTGGTGTAAATTGTTTCCACGAACGGGACTCGAACCGACTAACCACGGCGGTATGAAACCATATATATTCGACGCCTTAACGATCATAACCACCAGCGTAAACACTTCAAACTGTAAATATTACGTATTACTACTGTATTTGTATGTAATGTGATGTGTTAGCCATACGCTAAATAAATAAATAAATAAATAAATAAATAAATAAATAAATAAATAAATAAATAAATAAATAAATGCGGGTTGAGAAGCTGTTAGCTAGCATTCCGGATATTGTGGGTCGAACCCCACTCTCGGCAGCTCTGAATGTAGTTTTCCGTGATCTCCAGTTTTCACATCAAGTAATAATAATAATTGTACCGTGTATAATGAGTCTTTCGGTACGTCGGTTCTCGCTTGTGAGGTCTATGTTCAAATGTATTACTGAATATGTTTCAGTGTGCTATTCTGATGGGTTAATATGAAAACAATTATATATATATGCGATAAAATGGAAGGGATAACGCTAAAACAATCAAATTGTGGCGAAAGCCAGCTGTTGATAGATTGAAGTTCCTGATATTCTTATGCCGGTTTGGTCATTGGAACCATCCGCTACACAGTCTGGGTAATATATTGTATGTTACTATCTATAATAATAGAGATTGAAGTGATCATCTCTAAATAACATGGATGTATTTCTCGACTAAAACAAGGAACAGGAAAGGAAAGCAATAGTGATATCCATATAGACCTTCCAGATCCTGAAGGAATGGAACAATAAAACCTCCATTTTAATTCCGTCACGACTTGCAATATTGTTTTATTTTCTCTATCGGTTTTTCGTCGCACCGACTCACACAGGTCTTATGGCGACGATGGTCTAGGCTAGGGCATGTCCAGGACTTTGAAGGAAGCTTAATTAATGTACATTCCCAGGTAACAATATCTAACATGCCCGGTAATCGAACCCAGGCTCTCCGGGTAAGAGGCAGGCTCGCTACTCCTATACAGCGGGCCCGTTGTGCATTTCCAAGAGTTTCTATATTTCTGTTAGGAAAAGGGAAAGGAAGCTTGTAGACTGTGATGTGATCGTAGTACCGCGATCCCCAATTTTACGTAGAATTCGTAGCACATGAACGTGACTTCTTTTGTAATTTATTGAGAATTGAACTCAGGACCTCCATACACGCTACATTCCTACTCTCAAGTAATTGCTACATTCGATAAATGAAAATGTACTTAAGTGTTATATACACCACGATGTATCTGACGGTTTTTAATACCAACAACTCTCTGACGCAAGTTTCTGACATGTTCCTGGTGGTCAAAATTTTGACACCTTCTTGTCTGTTAAGGGCATTCGTGGATCAGTGGTAAAATGTCGGCCTCTGCCCCAAGGTCATGAGTTCAACCAGGCAGAGGTAGTCTAATGTTTGAAGGGCGGAATAAATTCTGCTCGACACTCCATGTTGTACTATGATGCCGGCATGTAAAAGTTCTTTGGTGGCACATTTTGGTCTTCACCGGATAAAATGAATTTAAACAGTTCAGCCATAGGTCGTTGAGTGGTCCATCTGGTAGAGTAAAACAGAACGCCGAAATAGATGAGGAGGCAGTCTACATGAAGTCATAGATTATTATTATTAACATTATTATTATTATTATTATTATTATTATTATTATTATTATTATTATTATTATTATTATTAATATTATTATTATTGATCCTCCGTGGCAGGCGGCAGCACGATAGCCTGTCACCGCTGGGTTCCATGGTTCAAATCCCAGTCACTCCATTTGTGATGGACAAAGCGGAGGCGGAGGTTTTTCTCCGGGTATTCAGGTTTTCCCTTTCATCTTTCATTCCAGTAACATTCTCCAGTATCAAGTCATTTAATCTCTCACTCATTAATTATTGCCCCAGAAGAATGCGACAGGCTTGGACAGCCGGCACAACTCCTATCCTCGCCGCTACATGGGGTTTTCATTTATTCAATTCCTGACCTGGTCGAATGACTGGAAACAGGCAGTGGATGTATTATTATTATTATTATTATTATTATTATTATTATTATTATTATTATTATTATTATTCATATGATATTATAAATTAAATTCTCTTTATTATTTCAGGTATGTTCCAACTATGACGGCGATTGTGATGATAACCAGTCTACAATATCCGTAAGTGAAACAAAGCTTTTTCCATATACAGCATGATCAAATGCTCTGGGCAGGCATATTATTCTTTATTTATTACTTATCCTTAATGAACCACCACTTCTGCTCCATCATTGTAGTGTCCAAAGGTCGAATTCCGGCAATTTCTGGTGGGATTTTCAGCGAAAGGACTAGCATCTGGCGATTAGATGGCCTTAGGATAAACTTCCGGCCAAGCCCTGATCTAATCTTGATTGCTTTACTGGTTCCATAGAATGGCTGTTATAGTCCGACTCGTTGGCTGAACGGTCAGCGTACTGGCCTTCGGTTCAGATGGTCCCGGGTTCGATTCCCGGCTGGGTCGGGGATTTTAACCTTAATTGGTTAATTCCGATGGCACGGGGGCTGGGTGTATTATGTTGTCTTAATCACCATTTCATCCTCATCACGACGCGCAGGTCGCCTACGGGTGTCAAATAGAAAGACCTGCACCTGGCGAGGCGAACCCGTCATGGGATATCCCGGCACTAAAAGCCGTACGACATTTCATTTTTATGGCTGTTATGTAATCTCAAATCATGGTTATTCTCTAGGCTGCAAATAGTAAACGCTTGTCTTTAGTTTCTAATTACTTTTTCAAGTTACTTCTCTAAGCTTGTCTGCATTTTATTAATTCTATTTATTAGTAATTCTTCCTCGTCGGTAGGTCAAACTTTGTGATGCTAGGAAATAGAATTAATATTGGTGGAAGTATATTTTATTTAAATTAGGTGAAATTGATTGATATCAGTGCATTTCGTTCCTATTCCTAACCTGAAATAGTTATAAGATCTTGTCAAGAATCACACTGAGAGATATCGAGTAATTTTATGATCGTGTAAATTTCTTGATATCGTTGAGATTACGAAGGCCACTTGGCCGAATAAGTAGAGGCGAGCCCAGTTCAGGAAGGACGTAATTCGATTTCGTGTCAGGAATTCGAAAATTTAGAGACGAGACTTCCAAACATGGAGGGTCACATGGTTCTAAGTTTCACACGAGAAATGAGAACCAGGTTATTTTCTGAGGGCAAATGCGGCCGGACGTAGAGCTGACCGGTCTATTCCACTTCGTGTCAAGGTACTGGACAGTGGAAAACTTTATCCTGCGCTGCTGGTTTAAAATCAAGGAGTGGGTTATGTTATGTGTCAAAACTCAAGAATCTTGTATTTACATGAATATTGATACTGTAATTATAGCCAGGAGCCATCCGATCTCAGGTTCGGTATTTTCGTTTCAAATCGCATATGGACTGGTTCCTTTCGTCTGTGGCTGATGCCAAGTAGCTGTTATAATACAAGCCTCTCATGGAGCCTACTTAATTAAGCATATGCGTACTTTGGTCTTCAACTCTATTACACTAAAAGGAGGGAATACCTATCCGAGGCGGTAAAGGCGTTCTCGGTTCACCGGGAGGATGTTGATTCAGTTCTCTGTCAGACAGCCGAAAAAATAAGAAATGACATTTCTGCTTTTTAAGTTTACTTGTCTTACACCAGAAATGAGTATCAGGGTAATTTATGGACGGCCGAGCATAGAGTTCAGCACTCTATCCCACTTAATGCCGAGATGGACAGTAAGCAATGGTATGATGATAAACGGGGTTAAAAGTCAGGTTGTGAGTTTCACAGATAGGAATTAATTTACAGATCTCTGCACGTTGTTATGAGGGTATTTAGGGGCTGTAGTAAGGATGTCAAGGAGAGGGCATATAAGTCTCTGGTAAGACCCCAACTAGAGTATGGTTCCACTACATGGGACCCTCGCCAGGATTACTTGATTCAAGAACTGGAAAAAAGTCCAAAGAAAAGCAGCTCGATTTGTTCTGGGTGATTTCCAACAAAAGGGTAGCGTCACAAAAATGTTGCAAAATTCGGGCTGGGGAGACTTTGGATAAAGGAGACGAGCTGCTCGACTAAGTGGTATGTTCCGAGCTGTCAGTGGAGAGATGGCGTGCAATGACACCAGTAGACGAATATGCTTGAGTGATTTCTTTACAAATAGGAAATATTACAGTATGAAGATAAAGCTGGAATTCAAGAGGACACATTGGGGCAAATATTCATTTATAGGTAGAGGAGTTAGAGATTGGAATAACTTACCAAGTGAGATGTTCAGTAAATTTCAAATTTCTTTGCGATCATGTAAGAAAAGGCTAGGAAAACAACAGATAGGAAATCTGCCACCTGGGCGACTGCCCTAAATGCAGATCAGAAGCGAGTGATTGTTCCTCTGCTCCAAGGATGGTCACGGCCTATACAAAGATGGCTATACTAAGAAGATCCCTGCAGAATACAAATTTATTTAGTTTTTACTAGTGTTCCCTGATGAATAGCATCCTCGAATTCGATGCTTTACACATAGGAAAATCACCATGTCACCTAGTACAAAGTACTTAATTCCGCGTACACCATGTTTATTATAACAATGAAACGTTCACTTGATACTTGGGTGCATGTTTCATAAGAAGCGCCTCCTGGCGACGTACTTGGCTGCGTTTGAAATTGAATTTGCGTCGCTAAATGGGTCGTAGGACGCTGGCGATGGGAGGTAATGTGCATAAAATGGCTAGTGACATCGCTACGGCCAATACCGCAACAAAGATACCGCCAGGTAACAGGATGCACTTACAGTATGAGTACGGTACGGTGTCGCCCAAATAGCTCTACAACTTCGATATTCAGGTCAACTTCACAGATTAAAAAAAGCTGTTCACTTCTTTGTAGACTAATTGTGTAATTCTCTCCAGTATTTTACTTTCCGTTTTCTTTTAAATAATAATAATAATAATAATAATAATAATAATAATAATAATAATAATAATAATAATAATAATAATAATAATAATAATAATAATAATAATAATAACACATTGCATACATACATTATCATTATAGACTGTTATGCCTTTCAGCGTTCAGTCTGCAAGCCTATGTGATTTTACTAAACGTCGCCACAATCATCGATTTGCCACTAGTGTTGTGGCCTCATTTAGTTATATACCTCTTATCTTTAAATCGTTAGAAACCGAGTCTAACCATCGTCGTCTTGGTCTACCTCTACTTCTCTTACCCTCCATAACAGAGTCCATTATTTTCCTAGGTAACCTGTCCTCCTCCATTTGCCTCGCATGACCCCACTACCGAAGCCGATTTATGCGTACAGCTTCATCCATCGAGTTCATTCCTAAATTAGCCTTTATCTCCTCATTCCGACTACCATCCTGCCATTGTTCCCGCCTGTTTGTACCAGCAATCATGCTTCACACTTTCATGTCTGTTACTTCTAGCTTATGAATAAGATATCCTGAGTCACCCAGCTTAGGACTATACAATTCACCGGTGGTCCATAACCCGTTAGAGTAGAGATCCTCACTTGGACTATGTGCAAGTAGGGTAGCATCCTGCTCGATGAATTTACCGAGCTCAGAACATTTTTAATAATAATAATAATAATAATAATAATAATAATAATAATAATAATAATAATAATAATAATAATAATAATAACAATAATAATAATAATAATAGAGACATAGGCTACTCTTTGATTTACTGTTTTGCGTTGCAAGTTGCTAACCGAAGGGTCATGAGTTCGATTCCTCGCATTGCCAAGAATTTATGATACATTTCAGGGTCTGGAAACGATTCACTTAGTCTCAGGTGGTATCTGTTCTAAGAGGATTATAGAATACAACGTTATAAAAAGATAGGAACATTGTGTTAAATTCAGAGCACTCAGTTCTATCTGCGAGTGGGGTAAGTGCCAAAAGTAAGCTGGCAGGTGGAGTTTGGTTTTCTAGAGTTTTCGTCACAGTCTCACTAGCTTACTAGTTCCACAGCCAAACTCATTTACTCAAGAATCACAAGAAATATTATGAAAGCCATACTTGAACTGTAGCGTATATTTCTGTTCTCGTTTTGGTTGGAGCACGGTAGCTTTCAGCGGTCATCTGGTGATTGATTCATTGACTGAGAGCTGCCTCCATTTAATCAAGAGGCTATTGAGCACACCCGTTAGTAAACTACTACACGTACACTACATTTTCATTAGATATTTCGAGTAAAACTGCTGTCACATTACTGTATAACATCCGATGCTATATTTATCCTCCATGATTATTTATGAATTATAATATCTTACTGTCTTGTTAATGATATCATGACAATAATTATCCTGTTAAAATGTTCTCCATATTTGAAAATAGCATGTTTTGCTGTGTGAATTAACCACAAAAACGAGCAGCAATAGAGTAAGTTTACTGTGCATATATTCTGACAGCCAGTTCCTGTACTATGGAGTGAGATCGAAGTCGAGGGGTTCCGGAAGGGCCCGAGTGTAGCTGTTGGATGATGATAATAATGTGTGAACGCGGCGGGCGGGTTTAGCTAATATACGGTTGAATTTATTAGCCTAGTACTGCGCGATTTAATTAAAAGCAGCCATGGTTCGCGGTGGAGGCTTCGCGGCTCTAGGTCAAAGAATATAAATATTGATTTTTAATTAACTTGCAATATAATCCATTGTCAACCATCGCAAGTTAAATTTGTTTATTGTACTGGGTATTCAGGCGATAAACTAACTTTGCCAGGCAGCCAAAACTTTTCCTCTCTCGGCTCATTGTCTCCACTGGACAAGTGATAGCTATCGCACCACGGAACATGTAAAATGATCCCCGGCATCTCGCGTCACTACATCTCCGTAGGGTCGTACGAACTCTTCAATGGTCGGCGCCCGAATGTGCGGATGTTTGCCGGGTTACTTGCGCTTCCCTCACCTCCCTTATAAAAAGGCAGTCTCTAAACGGATGTTGCGCTATAAAGGTTGGAAATATATATATGTTAGGACAATTTGATGAAAGCCCTAGGACGAAAAACAGCAGATCACCCATCGATTTCGTAGGTTACCCAGTGATTCAAAAAAGTGATATTACACTTGCGGGGAGAACATTCTGTCTTGTTAGGTTTTATTCATTCAAGTCAGAAAAGAGACATCCTCATCAATGATTTTTAAATAAAGGTAAAAAAGATAGACTTTTCTTCTTAAACTATTTCGATGAATTATAGTAAGATTAGGTTATAATTTGAAAAATTACGAAATGGAATTTACAATAAGTTATTAGTTAACCGAGAGCCTCGATATTTGAGTTTCATGTTGGGCTTTTTGGTTGTAATAACTTGTTATGCCATATTTATGCCCTGATTTTTGTTTGTTTATTTTTAAGGCTGTTTGAGTATACTTCTATTCGTTGACATCGTAGAGCGACTTTCATTACCTAACATTTGAATGTAAGAATCTGGAGTTCCCTACTTATCATAATACTGTAATATACTCGTCGCCATAAGACCTATCTGTGTCGGTACGACGTAAAGCAGATTGTAAAAATAACACACACACAGCAATGATCTTATCGGAGTGTTAACATTGGCAATTTCAACGATTCTGTTAGGCAGGCTTTTTCTATCTGTTATAGTAGAGTTACCTTAATCCGCTCAAACTCAGTATTCATTAGTACACTCGTGTGCATAAAAAACAGAACACCTTGAAAGACTAGAGTTAGGAAGTTCATATTCACAGGACATATTCATTAGTATGTATACTATAGGTTGCGCCTACAACTAGCTTAACATTACGAGTGATGATAATGTACAGTTGAAACGTAATTACCCAACAACAACAACAACAACAACAACAACAACAACAACAACAACAATTTCATGGAAAGAAAATATTACAAGAAATAATGCTATTATAAGTATCTATAAGTAAAGAAAGAAAGAAAGAAAGAAAGAAAGAAAGAAAGAAAGAAAGAAAGAAACAGGCTTACAACTAGAGAAGTAAGAGGTATGGTGGTGTGATATACACAGTATATAAGAATAAAGGTCAAAATGGAAAACCAAACCCCATGGCGCAAGAGCCTCGAAGGGCTATGGCCTACCAAGCGACTGCTGCTCTGCCGGAAGGCCAGGAGATCACGAGGTGTCATGTGGTCGGGGCGGCATAAACGTTCGGCCGTTATTTTTGGCTTTCTAGACTAGGGCCGCTATCTCATCGTCAGATAGCTCCTCAGTTGTAATGACGTAGACCGAGTGGATTTTGAATCAGCCCACAGATCCAGGTAAAAATTCCTGACCTCGCCGGTAACCAAACCCGGGGTCTTCGGGTAAGAAGCTGGCACGCTACCCCTACGCCGCGGGACCGGCTCAGAGAATGAAACAAGACGAAAATAATTGTTTCTCCTCTGGAGTGGAGAAACAATGGAAGAGGTATATCTATTGAAAGTAGACCTATGTGGGGGAGACTGACTCGCTTAGGATTTAATACCTGGGCAGTGAATATAAAGCAAATCCAGGAAGAGAAATAATTCCATACAAATGTAAAATAATTAAATAAAGGACGTATTGCACCGGGAATAACTGCAATTTCTTTCTGTAATAAAAATATGGCGGAAGCGAATAAAAGAAAATTAAATAAGCACTAAGAACCAATAAAGGGTAGTTTGTCGAAACTGATGAAAGATGGCTTCCAATAGTTTAACAGAATGATAATTTGTATAATGGGTTTAAACTCTATTCGGTTTAAGTATGTAGTTATAGACACAATATTTGTAAAATACATATATGAAAAATAAATCAGGTGATTCGAAACTATGGCATGAGAGTATTCTAAGTCCAGTCTGGAAACGTTAAGGCCATACAGTATAAATAGCATAAGGATCGTACAAAAATCAGACTTGTGATGCTGTTACAGGAGGTGCTAGATACGTTGCCGTACGCTATTTACGCTATTTAATATATTGTCTACATAAAATGTAATCAATTATATCGCTGTATAAAACTGACTAATTCCAGTGATCTGTAGGACGTGATATCTGAGTGAATTCGTCACCTGACTTTCGCCTAGATGGCTGCGGTTCTATGCAATTGCGATTTTCAAAATAGAAACCCGTACATCAGTGATTCCGATTCCAGGTAATCTTGAAGGATTTTTGGATTATGAATTACGTTTAATTGTTAAGACATCTCTTAATTTGCTTAATTGTTTGTTTCTAGATTCAGATCTCTATCAGTCAATAAAATAGCAGAATTTGTTACAATGCACAAATGTTTGAATGGGCACCGAACTTCAAGTCCGGCGTAATGCACGGCGTCTTTCATCTGTTGAAGGTGACTGTCGTCCGAACCCCAGTCAGTATATGAATGATATTGGTAGAGCCCTGGCCATCTGAGCTGGTGTTGACTGGTTGGATGCCAGCTTAGTCCTGTGATATTTGAAGGTGCTCAAATTCGCCAGCCTCGTGTCGGCAGACTTTCACCAACGAGAACATTTTTTTTGCTTTGTTTCGTTGTGTCTGAAAACCTTAAAAGTCATAAGTGAGACATAAAACCAATATATTTTACAACTTGCTTTACATTTTACCAACACAGATAGGTCTTACGGCGACGATGGGAAATACCTAGGAGTGGGAAGGAAGTGGCGTGCCCTTAATTAAGGTACAGGCCTAGCATTTGCTTGGGTGAAAATGGGAAAACACGGAAAACCATCTTCAGGGCTGTCGACAGTGAGGTTCGAACCCAGTATCTCCCGAATGCAAGCTCCACGCTGTGCACCCCTAAACACACGGCCAACTCGCCCGTTAAAATTATTATTATTATTATTATTATTATTATTATTATTATTATTATTATTATTATTAAAACATGAAGGAGTAGTGAACAAGGAATGTTAGGTAGTATAAATCCATTTATTTCATTGTCTGTAGTACAGTTATTGCACTATTCAGGTGAATGTATATCTGGATATTGATTCCCATAAAACGAATAAGATTCGTTTTGATATAAATTACCAGATTGTTAAAATTAACACATTTCCTATTTTTACATTTTGAAATTATAAACCTGTTGAAAAATTAATGAAGCTTAACGGCACTTGAGGGAGGTAGGCTGCCTGTAAACATGTATAAGTCTGATTAAATTCACACCGAGCTCGATAGCTGCAGTCGCTTAAATGCGGCCAGTATCCAGTATTCGGGAGATAGTAGGTTCGAACCCCACTGTCGGCAGCCCTGAAAATGGTTTTCCGTGGTTTGTCCATTTTCACACCAGGCAAATGCTGGGGCTGTTCCTTAATTAAGGCCACGGCCGCTTCCTACCCACTCCTAGCCCTTTCCTGTCCCATCCTCGCCATAAGACCTATCTCTGTCGGTGCGACGTAAAGCAACTAGCAAAAAAAAAAAAAAAAAAAGATTAAATTCACAGTTACAGTTAATAATAAAAATTGTGCTAAATTTTCGTAGTTCGTTCTTGGATTTACTAAGGTACTATGTGGTCAGATGGAAATGTAACAAATCTTCTACATCTAAATTCTTGGCCATAAATAAAGTTAAACGATGCACTGTTGTAATGTTAACTTTGATTTCTGATGTGTATTTAGTATGTAATTATTATGCATGTGTAACCACACATTGTAAAGCAATGGAAAGATCCAAACCTCTTACAGGGAACATTAATGTGTTTCCCACGAACGATTAATTTGAAATAAACATCGTTACTCTGCTCATTTCTGACTCATTTTCATTATTTCTCAAATACAGTAAATGCATTCGTAGTGCTTCAGAGTGCTTTAAAATGGAACAGAAATGAGATTATTTACCTCCGTACGTTCCTTATTTCCTTCCCTGTTGTGTTTTATAATTGTGAAAAACTGCGTACTTTCAATTTGTATGTTCCAAAGACAAGAACAGTATACAACTGATAATTTTTTATACACGAATACTCATTACATCCCTGAGCTAATGTGTTTTGTTAGTGGCACGTGTCCAGGTGTACACATGAACTTGTGAAACATATCGACCTGAACTCACTAATGATACGACCGTGATTGGTGGTAATTTACCACACGAGGAAAAAGACCTTTCGAGGGGGAAAAACCGCCACGTTCTGAGTATTGATCCGATATTACGTGTGATGTTCTTGGTGCGCAAGAAGTTGTCCCAGAAGGTTGCTCTTGACAGCAATTAGCCTCTACCGCTGCTGTCAGGTACATTGTTTTCGTTGTGGGACTGATAGTACGTACATGTTAGATAATGTACTAACAATATTTCAATCTGAGCGCATTCTATGGTTCGAATGACAAGTTGCTTCCAACGTGAGTGTCGCTATGTCCACGCCAAGTTTCCGGACGTTGACATTCAGTTGGCTACAACTAATAGTTTTGCGTTGTTATCAATATAAAAAAGTAACTTGCGATTTTAATAATAATAATAATAATAATAATAATAATAATAATAATAATAATAATCAATTATTATTATGATTGGTGTGAAAGTTCCGCTGTTAGGGTCAGTCAGTGTGTACGTTTCACTGGGTTTGGCAGTCTGGTAAGTAATATCACCTACTTCAGTGAGGAAAGCAACAGGATATTATCGTTCTTCATTTCCATCGTACGTCTTTGACGGGTATTGGACAACTGATATTGGAACTGTTGGAGATCCAAGCAGCCTTCGGGTTGAGCACCCAACATATGTGGATGAGGATTATTATTATTATTATTATTATTATTATTATTATTATTATTATTATTATTATTATTATTATTATTTCTATTAGCAAACGGCCCTAGCCGTGTTGACACACCGGATCCCGTGAGATCTCCGAAGTTAAGCAACATTGGGCGTGGTCAAGAAGTGGATGGGTTGCCACGCGCTGTTGGTGGGGGTAAGGAAATGGAGGAGCGGAAAGGAACTGGCCACCCTACCATACGTAAACTCCGGCTAAGGCACACCTCTGCGGAGGTTCGGACCTCTTTCGGGCAGAATACATACTTACCTTACCTTTATTATTATTATTATTATTATTATTATTATTATTATTATTATTATTATTATTATTATTATTATTATTTGCAAGTTGCTTTACGTCGCACCGATACAGCTAGGTGTTATGACAACGATGGGATATGAAAGGGCTAGGAGTGGGATAGGGAATCAGCCGTGTGAAAATGGGAAACCACGGAAAACCATATTCTGGGCTGCCGACAGTGGTGTTCGAACTCACTATCTCCCGAATACTGGATACTGGCGGCGCTTAAAAGCAACTGCTGCTATCGAGCCCGGTATTATTGTTATTATTAGTATTATTCTCCGTCCCTTGGTGTTCCTTTCTTTGAATATGTCTCGTTTAACATCGTCCATTAGAATTACTTAATTCGTACAGAGTACCGGTACATTATTAACGTATTTGGTCGGCGCTTACTGACGCAGTACTTGTTAGTTACAAAGTACAATCGAATACAAAAAAATAGATCATAGTGAATCCTCCGGTTTTTTTGTTTTTTTGCTAGTTGCTTTACGTCGCACCGACAAAGGTAGGTCTTATGGTGACGGTGGGATAGGAAAGGCCTAGGAGTAGGAAGGAAGCGGCCGTGGCTTTAATTAAGGTACAGCCCCAGCATTTGCCTGGTGTGAAAATGGGAAACCACGGAAAACCATCTTCAGGGCTGCCAACAGTGGGATTTGAACCCACTATATCCCGGATGAAAGCTCACAGTCGCGTGGCCCTAACCGCATGGCCAACTCGCCCGGTAATCCTTCTTAAATGATCGAATGAAAAGTGATCCAAATGTTGTCATCAAATCATCAATCTCATCATAGGGAAATTAAAATTACTTATCTCCATTCCGTGACAGGAAGTGTATGTATGTGAATGGGACGTTTGGTCTCTGACAAACCCTCCGAAAACAGTGTTGCCAACTTAGCAGATTTTCCGCTAAATTTGGCGGAATTAGAAGACTGTCGGCGGAGAAAAATATCATTTAGCGGACAGCGGATTTTTTGGAGGTATTCTAGATTTATTATAGCGGAATTTAGTGTTTTATCAATTTTAAGTTTTAAAAAATTGTACTCCAGTCTGTCTCGGAGCTAATCCGTATTTCTTATCAGGAGCTAGTAATCACATGAGGAAAACATGTTATTTGGATTTGATGTTATGAGATCATGGTATCATAAATTTGTAATGAGTGGGGAAAGGGTACTTATCTCTTAGTTGACGAATGACGACAGATAATGAAACTGTGACAGAGTAGCATTTATATTTATGCTATGAAGGAAGACCGTTTATGAACTGGCCCGTTCTGTGTGTGGTTCTTGAGGTAGGGGATTCGCCTAGTTTGCACCCGGCACTAAAACGCCTGCAAGTTTTAGCTCGCCAGCTAGCAGACAGGGGGTTAATCTCAGTGAAACTCATAGATTAGGTGAGTGCAGACATTTACTTTTATTATTATTATTATTATTATTATTATTATTATTATTATTATTATTCATTTTATTGCTCATTATTTGAGATCGGATTTCTTGGCGGAATTTTAGCGGATTTTGAGTAGTATTTATTTATTTATTTATTTATGTATTTATTTATTTATTTATTTATTTATTTATTTGTTTATTTATTTATTTATTTATTTATTTATTTATTTATTTATTTATTTATTTATTTATTCCTGACTTACATTTTGAGTAGTATTTAGGGGATCTTTAAAACATAAGTTGGCAACACTGTCCGAAAATAACAGGAACACACGCTCCACAGGTGTGAATGTGTCATGCACTCAGATACCATTACTTAAAGTGCATAGATTATTATATCTCATCGCACGCTCACACGATTACGCAAAGCGCAATGTTAGTGTTGAGTGCCTGGCTCACCAAATTTATGAAGTCATAAAATAGAATTTGCCAGAATTTTCTCTAAATGCGATGTCCCAAGTAGCTATCTTTGAAACTGACCCGCTGCATGACTTCAAAACGATTCCTGATCGCTATAGCTGGCAATCATCATCATCATCATCATCATCATCATCATCATCATCTTCTTTTGTGTTAGGGGTTCTTTCCCCAGCCAAGAAAACGTGTAGTAGATCAGTACAAATCTATAAGGGTTGAAAATAATGAACGAAAATGTGGTTGTGGTGATTACTGTTTTAAGAGGCAACTGGGCAACCAACCCTTATTAATACTGATCGGAGGAAAAAGTGAAAGGTGTCCGATACTTATTTATTCGATTATTAAAAGTATCCGATTATCCCATCACTACTTGTGATCCCCTATAAACTTGTCAAGAAAGACGAAACTTTCTTAACTTCGACGTTGTCTATTCTTTCCCTACCGGGCGAGTTGGCCGTGCGGTTAGGGTGCGCAGCTGTGAGCTTGCATCCGGAAGATAGTGGGTTCGAATCCCACTGGCGGCGGCCCTGAAGATGGTTTTCCGTGGTTTCCCATGTTCACACCAGAGAATGCTGGGGCTGTACCTTAATTAAGGCCATGCCCACTTCCTTCCCATTCCTAGGCCTTTCCTATCCCATCGTCGCCATAAGACCTATCTGAGTCGGTGCGACGTAAAGCAAATATCATGGTAATCAATTGAATAGGTGTTAGTCTGGCACATAACGAATGGCACGGTCCAAGACGAATAAAGGACATGACGCCAGTACGGAATCTATTTCTCTAAGGTAACTAGTTATAAAATAGTGGGAAAAAAATCTAAAATTTATCAAAAATTTCTGTTATTGTCGGTCTACTGGGCTGAAATATCAGCGTACTCGTCTTCGGTTCAGGAGGCCCCGGGTTTGATTCTCGGCCCGGCTGTCCATAAAAATGAAATGGCGTATGGCTTTTAGTGCCGGGAGTGTCCGACGACATGTTCGGCTCGCCAGGTGCAGGTCATTCTATTTGACGTCCGTAGGCGACCTGCGCGTCGTGATGAGGATGAAATGATGATGAAGAAAACACATACACCCAGCCCCCGTGCCAGCGAAATTAACCAATGATGGTTAAAATTCCCGACCATGCCGGGAATCGAACCCGGGACCCCTGTGACCAAAGGCCAGCACGCTAACCATTTAGCCATGGTGCCGGACCCGGCCATCGATTTTAACTGCGAATGGTTATTTTCCCTGGTTCGGGGATGGGTGTTGGTGTTCGTCTTAATACCCTTCTGTTCATATTCACAAAACTCACCACACTACCAACCACCACGGAAGGGCATCCGACTGTAAAGCTGGACCAAATCCATATTAAGTCCTGATCCCAGTAAACTGAGGGAAACCCGGAAGAAGACACCATTTTCGATTAGTAGTGTTTCTATTTACTATTCAGTTACATTTTATGGAAATGTCTTTTTTTTTTATACTTCTCCTTCCAGAATTTTATCAGTTACTTGCAGTTGGCAATACGCATGGATTAAACCCAGTTATGCCTTTTTCCGACGCTAACCCTATATGGAAGGAAGTATTTATTCATTATTGCATATTTCTGAGTTGGTTGGTAATGCAGTGTGTTCCAAGTGAATGAAGAGGTGTGTAATAGGCTAACACAAACATCTACTCCCCGGGCTAGAGGAATTAACCAGAAACAGTTAAATTGGCCGGCCTAGCATCGAACGTGGAGCTCACGAATGATCGAAGAGCACTACGCCGATTACCGAGCCAAGGAGCCGGAGTTTGATTGCGATAAGATATATTTTTCAGGATACGCTACACATTGATATAAAATCGAACATTGTGAATTGCCACCGTATCTCTTACAGTCCTTTACGCGTAAGTACAAAAACTTTCTCTTATGTGACCTCTATTGTTCTTCATAATGGTACCGCCATGTGCAGACTACCTCTCTGAAATGGACATTTTTTTTTTTTTTTTTTTAAGATTCAGTATTCTAAAATCGCACATTTTTATTATTCATTTGTTTCAATAGCATCATTCTACAAACCACGTTGTGATGGATCTTTAGTTCCAGCTTGTCATTTGCACGCCATCACTTACAGTTTTTATCGTGTCACTATTCGTCTCGTCAGCTCTGTGTTGTTGGAGGTGGAATTGCGTTTATTTCTAGAAGTAGACAGGCGAGATGACGTGCTATGCCACACCGCCATCACAACTGTTTTGCCATAAAAAGAAGTAGACTTCATATGCTCACTTAATTTCTCATCAAGAATTCGTTTCTCAAACTTTTTTCGTATGTAAACCCCTTCGCTCTCGCTGCTCGGTATCCTGACATTACTGAACGTATTTCAGGTTATTCATTACCTTCCAGAATCTTAACCTCAACATAAAAACCCGAATATATTGTATGTTTTGGTTTGTGGAAATATATTACGTCCCAAATTGTAATATCGCTCACTGATCTGTACTCTAAAGCCCGAATATTCTCGTTTCCCGCTGTTTTTAAATGATTCCACTAGATGTTCATGAAATCTTTCTTTGCGGTTTTTAGTTTACCTAGCAGATGTCTCTCACTCAACCGCCAGTTGATGTGTGTGGCTCAGTCAGCCCGTTCTGGCAACTTTACCTAGTTCATTGCTTTCGAAGTATATTTCAGTCAATCAACGACTTAGATCTGCATTTAGGGCAGTTTCCCAGGTGACAGATTCCCTATCAGTTGTTTTCCCAGCCGTTAATGATTGAAAAGAATTTGGAAATTTATTGAACATCTCCCTTGGTGCAAATTATTCCAATGCCTAACTCCCCTTTCTATAAACGAATATTTGCTCCAATTTGTTCTTCTGAATTCCAACTTTATCTTCATATTGTGATCTTTCCTACTTTTAAAAACACCACTCAAACTTATTCGTCTACTGATGTCATTCCGCGTCATCTCTCCACTGACAGCTCGGATAATACCACTTAGTCGAGCAACTCGTCTCCTTTCTCCCAAGTCTTCCCAGCCCAAACTTAGCAACATTTTCGTAACGCTATTCTTTTGTCAGAAATCACCGAGAACAAATCGAGCTGCTTTCCTTTGGATTTATTCCAGTTCTCGAATCAAGTAATCCTGGTGAGGGTCCCATACACTGGAACCATACTCTAGTTGGGGTCTTACCAGAGGAGACACACTAACATCCTTTACATCCTTACTACAACCCCTAAATACCCTCATAACCAGGCGCAGAGATATGTTCCCTTTACTTACAATCCCATTTACGTTATTACCCCAATGGAGATCTTTCCTTATATTAACATCTAGATACTTACAGTGGTCCCCACAAGGAACTTTCACCTCATCAACGCAGTAATTAAAACTGAGAGGACTTTTCCTATTAATGAAACTCGCTTCCTGACTTTTAACCCCGTTTATCATACCATTGCCTGCTGTCCATCTCATAACATTATCGAGGTCATTTTGCAGTTGACCAGGCGAGTTGGCCGTGCGGTTAGAGGCGCGCGACTGTGAGCTTGCATCAGGGAGATAGTGGGTTCGAATCCCACTGTCGGCAGCCCTGAAGATGGTTTTCCGTGGTCTCCCATTTTCACACCAGGCAGATGCTGGGGCTTTAACTTATTAAGGCCACGGCCGCTTCCTTCCAACTCCTAGGCCTTTCCTATCCCATCGTCGCCATAAGACCTATCTGTGTCGGTGCGACAAATTGAGGTAAGCCCAAAGACTCACAACTCCTCATAACCTATGTCTTGCCAAAAGACATAGTCATAACCCGAAAGTAGCATCATGGTTTCCACCCCACGCACGAAACATCATACAGTCATCTGTTAATGTACTCAAAAAGCACTGGAACGGACTCAATCAAGGCACAAGGCAATGCAGTTTATCAGAACGGGATCATAAACTGCTCACATGAAAAAAAATCCAAGCGTAGGGAACTAAAATAAGACATAAACAAAGACTCCAACCACGGACGAACACGAACTCCACAATTCAGAAAAGGTTGAGGAAGTGTCTGCTATTCCCCCTACCCTAATTCGGCAACTTGCCCTTTATGCAGAAGAACAGGTGTGTCCGGCTAGCTTGTACCTGGTGGCAGAGAAGAGCATAGTAGTGGTGAACCTAGCACCGAGAAAGTAAGGAACTGAAAGGTGCTGTTAGACGTGAGTGATACAGAAGGTGGAGAACAGTGTAAAAGTAATGTATAGTGAAAGGGGTTACATACTTCTTTACTTTACATTCAGACATTGTAGGAAAGTGCAATTTACTGGTGATCAGGGTTGGAGATGCTCGATGAAGAAGAACTGTAACTTTCAACACTTCGAAGTGATCATGTTTGTCTCAGTGGCGGCGCGTGACTTTCGTCACTGGGGGTTCAACAGAAGAAAAAAATTGCACCCCCCCCCCCTCCACCTCTCCCGTCGTGGGCCGTAACCTCCCAAAATAAGATGATAGAAGTTTTGAAAATGTGATCGAATACGAGAGAAGCAGACAATACATGCCGATATTTACCACATGCAAAATTAGAAATGTTTCACAATCGACTTACCCTATGTAGACAGCTTATACAAAAAATCCATCCTGCGCTCCTTGAGGGATGCAAATTTATCTATAACTGCTTCGTTGAAGTCCACAGAGTCTCGAACCAAGTCCTTTTCAATTGACAGCATAGCAAGAGCATTAAGTCTATCCTCGGTCATTGTGCTGCGCAAGAAAGTCTTTATTCTTTTCAGGGTTGAGAAGCACCTTTCTGCTTCAGATGTCGTCATGGGAATAGTAATAACTATATTTAAAAGTTTTATGCTTTCACCAAAGACACTCTGCAACTTATTTTCTAAAAGAAACTGCAACAAAGTCGTAGCCCCAGAAACAGTTCGAAAATCATTTCTCATGTATAATATTTCAAGTTCGGTTCTCAGTTTCGGTTTGTCGAGAAATGGGTAGGCCTCACACGCTTTGTACAGAAGTGAGTGGGGAAACTGCTTCTCAAAGCTGCCGAAATTTTCAGCTTGAAACAAGTTTGCTGCAAGAAGGTGGTTTGTGAATTGAAACCGTTCCTTTGCTTGAAGAATGACTGTGTCACAAACTTCTTTTGCCGCAACTCGTTTCGAGGTACGCAGCGGCCCTCGTGATACCTTCACTGGCGGGGGCAGTATATCATGTTCGTCAGCGATGTGGTCAATTTTATTTTCCCGAACCATTTTTATAGCAGCCTCGAAACCTGAAAGTGCGCCTTTGACTTCCAACGGATCTGAATTTCGCTTTTGTAGCTGACTGTATAAAATGTCCACATGAGGCATTATCTGATGGAAAACAGCCAACCAGAACTGAAATAACGGGTGCTCCAATTTTAAACGCAAACCTCTTGCTTGCGATATGGTGTTAGGCTGTCGAGAGGTAGTTTCCAGTTGATCAAGGCATTCGATGAGGGCATCTCTGTTCTCGTAAACTACTTCAACGGTCCTTGATTTAAAATTCCACCTTGTGTTTGAAGCATGAGGTACTCTTCTACCAACTATTTCGGTCAATACACCTGATCGCTGCGGGGAGTTATTAAAGAAGCTGGGGATTTCACTTAAATCTGCAAAAAAATATACGGACATCCGTATTCTGGCTTGTCGCTTGTGCCATGACTAAGTTCAAAGAATGGGCGTAACAGTGAACATAATGTGCATGCTTAAAATCTTCCCTGATGAGAGCTTGCACTCCTGAATGGCGACCACTCATTACATTCGCCCCATCGTAACTTTGTGAAACTAACTTATCTGGGCTATCAACAACATCGCTCAAAGAAGATTTTAAACACTCTGCTATTGTCTTAGCATCATGACTAGCGGGTGAGAGGAAACCCCAAAATCTTTCAACTGGCTTACCGTTGGGAAGAACGTAGCGCAGTACAATAACTAATTGTGCTGTAGTTGATATATCGGTGGTCTCGTCTGCGATTACCGAAATGAAGGGCGCAGTTGTGATTTCTTTCTTTATTTTCTCGCGACAGATTTCAAACATGCACGAAAGCAGTTCATTCTGAATGTCTTTCGAGGTGCCTTTGAAAACAGTAGCTTTGGACAGATGGTCCTTTAATGCAACGTCAATTTCAGAACTAAAATTAACGAGGCCTCGGAATATGCCAGGATTCGAGGATTCACTTGTTTCGTCATGCCCGCGCAATGCCAACTCAAACGCGCCACAGAACTTTACACAGTCGATAATTTTTGACAGCACATAACGATTTTTCCGTACTTGATCGTTGTGTCTTTCGACAGACTGCCTGTAAGCACAATCAAGTTGCTGCCGGATATCGTGTTTTCCCAGAAGATCGAATTCTAACTGGGCAAGCATATGAGATTTAGAACTTTCGTGTTTCTTTATTTTTTGGGACAAATGTCCTAAATCTACTACTCCGACTTTGGTCCAAGTCCCTTCGCTTTCATCACTCACGAAGCATAAACACGGAAAACAAAACAACCTGTTAGTAACTTCGCACCCACAGATCCACTCGGTTCTTTTGTATATATCCATTCTGAATTTACGCACGATTTCTTTACTTTTACTTTTAGTCTGCTTCGTTATAACAAGATCAGGCATTGGGCGCCCAGCATTCTTAATCTCAAGTTTTCGCTCAAGAGAGAGACAAGAAAAGTTTGTCTTCTTAAGTATCTGGACACTGTTCAAACTCATTATGTAGCTCCTTACCTTTCCGGGGCACAAAGATTGTGGACGTAACTACAACGCACAAAAACACACACACGCACACGGACAAAAGATTGTAACTTCTTTATATCCTAAAAATTAAGTTTCAGAACGGCACAACGGTGCAAAAAAACACTCACACGCTTGCACAGCGTACAATAATGTTACGAATTATGATAATTGCTAAGTACAAACGTTTACAAACACTAGTTTCACACTTGAAAAACACGAGGAAACTATAGGAATGAATGTTCGCACTTTTCACAATGTTGGTAACTTAATTTTAAGAACTAGTGTGAGCTGGTCAATTAGCGTTTTCATTGGTATTACCTTCCCGCTACTCTTTGCCTCAATGATTTTTAAGCTATGTTTCTCTCCAAAAAAGTAATTATTCCAAAGAAGGCAAATGAATAGATGTTTAGTAAGTATTGATATATTTGGGACAAGGTATCAATTGGAATTTGGCAATTTAATATGACTTTTGGTAGTAATGATGCTGTTCAACACTAGCGCTAATTATGTGCACTATTCTCTGCTGCCTGGTTAAATTCCTGTAAGGGCAACAGATAGCAGGCACATACTATTACAGTTTTCTTACCCCAACAACACGACTTGCGACAGACTTGAGAGAGAGTGGCATACTGCGCATGCCTACACCACGGATATTCTTTTCTGCGATATCCAGGTCTTGCTTTAATGCTGACAGACTTCCCCCCGCACCTCACTGGTCCCTTCGCCTAAGTACGGACGGAGATGCAGCCTTGTATGGGGGTTCATTCCAGACGAGTCTCCAGCCACAGACTATGCGCAGCTCACATGAATTAAGAGCCAGTACGAGTATATTACGGACAGATGGGCTTAGCACGAGCTTTGAGAATGACAAGGGAATCGTGAAAATTAAGTAGCTGAGTACAATTTGATATAAACTGGAGGTGCATTGCTCCATTGCGCTATACCAGAAACCGCCACTGGTCTAGACGCGTGGAAAATCACGCTCATGGGGTCATGATCCATCTTTAGATGAGTACAAACATAACCTTACATTCGGCTATATAGTGTCAGCTCAGGTTACGTACCAAAAACTGACAAGAAAACCAACGAACGACATCCAGAAGAAAATTGTGCAATGGCCAATGGTGAAACGGACAGATTGCACTGTTTGAAATGTGTTTCTTATAAAGTTTAAATGTTATTGTTAGCTTAAACATTTCTTCCGAATAAAAGTACTTGCAATATTGAAGTTCGTTATTATATGACTTACTGATGTGTTGCGGGAAGTGTCCAAGAGAAATTCACAGGTCTCCTTCTAATTGCGGAGTTCATGTGTTGGCAGTAAGGGCAATTTTGGGCAAGTTGCGGAGTTCGGGTGTTGAGCAGGTAAAAATTGCAGAGTTCGTGTGAGCCTATCCCCACATACTCACACATGTACAAATATAAAACATGTGTCAGGCACTACGGGGAGAAATTTTGAGTTAGAGGAAAACACATCAAGTACTGTAAGTATAGAAAACAGTTCTAGCTCGAAACAAAAATGTGAATTAAATTATATTTGAAACGGAGTTAAATTACTTTAAAAAGCTACGATCAAAATATGCCCGATGCCATGTAACCACAATACACTCTCTCAGCCTAGGATAGAATCCCCAGAGAAAATATAAGCAGGGGCAGAGAAAGGAATAAAACCATACCTTTCCGAGAGATTGCTGCCGTCTGGTGGCGGAGAGGCGACGTACATAAAGAACAAACGTGAATACAGAATAAAAGAGGTAACTTAGACTTCACATGAACAATGCAGCTTTCAAAATCAAGGCCAGAGAGAGAGACTGGCTCAGGATGGTTCAGAAGAAGATCCTTCCTTCAGAGCATTTCACATAGCCACAAATATAAGCAGAGTCTGTCTTGTTTAATGTTTAATCTCATGATGCCTTTCTTTTCTACTGCTTAATGCAGAAATGTTTTGTCTTTATTTCACCTGTTACGTTTCATTATTTCGTTGGAAAACTGACGTTCATTGTTACAATTGTCGCTGTACTTCAAAACTTATTCCTTTTAACAATAAAACCCAGATAAGGTAGGAGAAAATAATGTTTTGTTAACAATCGTAATGTTATGAAGTAACATATTTTGAAACTTCTAGTTCCTCAATGACCGGCTGAGTAATGCCGAGGTAATGTTGCAGGATCGAATCCCGACGCAGTCTGTTCATGTCTGTTGACATTTAAGCTAGGGAAGATTGAACGAATAAATGAGTGAATGTATAGAATACTCTTCTCATCCAGTCACGGAAGATCAGCAACATATAGAGGTTTTTCGTTATAATACTGTCCGACTCGTTGGCTGAACGGTCAGCGTACTGGCCTTCGGTACAGAAGGTGCCGGGTTCGATTTCCGGCCGGGTCGGGGATTTTAACCTTAATTGGTTAATTCCTACGGCACGGGGGCTGGGTGTATGTGTTGTCTTCATCATCATTTCATCCTCATCACGACGCGCAGGTCGCCTACGGGAGTCAAATAGAAAGACCTGCACCTGGCGAGCAGAACCCGTCCTGGGATATCCCGGCACTAAAAGCCATACGACATTTCATTTTTATAATACTAAAATACTACAGATATTCCAACTAACCGAATGTTACAAAATAATTCAAATATATATGGATACATCCCATAAATCCCTTTTGGGCGCATCTTCAGTAATTCGACGTTAACTTTTTTTTTTTGCTTTACGTCGCACCGACACAGATATGTCTTATGGCAACGATGGGATAAGAAAGGCCTAGGAATTGGAAGGAAGCGGTCTTGGCCTTAGTTAAGCTGCAGCCCCGGCATTTGCCTGGTGTGAAAATGGGAAACCACGAAAAACCATCTTTAGGGCTACCGACAGTGGGGCTCGAACCCACTATCTCCCGATTACTGGATACTGGCCGCACTTAAGCAACTGCAGCTATCGAGCTCGGTTTAACTAAGTCTAGGATGCATATCCCTAATTCTAGCTTCATGCAACTTCTCTGTTCTCACTTTCCTACATTCATCAACTATTATTACAGAATTTCACTGCCCTGCATGGTTTCTTACCTTTTTCTATTTGAATCAACAAGAGATTAAAGTTCAAGTCCAGTTTCGATTTTACCTATATCGTTCTCTGCTTCATATTTGGATAATGGAAATATTTATATCCTCCAAGGGCCAAGAGCATGAAGATAGCTTTACATCTTTCTATACCGAGCAAGTGGCTGCGTGGTTTGGATCACGTAGCTTGCATTCGGTAGATAGTGAGTTCGAGCCCCACTGTCGGCACCCTGAAGATAGTTTTCCGTGATTTCCCATTTTCACACCACGCAAATGCTGGGGCTGTGCCTTAATTAAGGCCACGGCCGCTTCCGTTCCACTCCTGACCGTTTCATATCCCATCGTCGCCATGAGACCTATCTGTGTCGGTGCGATGTAAACTAGATTGTAAAACAAAAACACCTCTTTTTATGTCGTATACCTTGTATACGTTTTATTTGTTCCACATTTCTGTTGGCAAAATTGTGGCAAATAGATAATACTATGCATTTTGATAAGAAACTTCAGTTAATGTTTTGCTGATATGTCACCAGTGGCCATTCGGCATCATTTGGTCCAGCGAATCTCATCAAACACACGTCTGTTACATATTATTTGGTTTACTTTGAAATAATCTCCAGTATTGCTCAGTAGTGGTTTGGGGAACGTCACAAAACGTTTGGCGAGGGAGAGAACACCCGGCTGTGTACAGGCACGATCAAGAGCGAGTGCAACAGGCATAACTGTCAGGCGGGCGAACAATGTACCTAGATTTATGGCGCAATATTGAAGCGGCCCACAGAGGTCGTAACGTACGAGGATCGATAGTCACAATGTTAACCAACAAGACCTTTAATTATTTGCTGATGAAATGTGTACGCTACGGGCTACCTTCTCTGCTTTATTCTGAAAGCATTTAGTTACATCTAACATCGTGTAGGAACGACATAATTCATTAAAGAGAATCGTGTAGACAAGACTTCTGGGTATAACACTTGATTAGCTGAAAGAATTATATCGTATTCATAGTCCAGTGCATGTTTGCGTCTGTTGCTGTTTCCCGATGGATACAAAATTTTGGGGCCAATTTAGACAATGTTTACGGTTAAACAATGTCTACCACGAACCTACTACGCTGGCGTAGCAGGGGGAGATGTGATACTCCCACGTCGCGCGTCCCAGATGGCGGATAGGGGGTCCTAATCGGCTTGATGGCGGACTTCAGGGAAATAAAATACCTCTCGCGGACCAAACACACGACCCTCTGTGAGTGGGGGACGCACACGAAGAATAAACCCACGGTATCCCCTGCCTGTCGTAAGAGGCGACTAAAATGGGCGACCAAGGGATGATTGTATTAGAACCATGAAACTACTTGTGATTAGTACCACCACGTGGGGAATACCATGGATCGCTTTTTACTTGCACGTAGTACCAATATGTTAGGTTGTGATTAGTAGTAACATAGTGCGTTGCCGGCTTCTACAGTACCTGTCATTAGTACCACTTCAGGAGCGACACCATGGTTCTGGCTTGCCTATGATTAGTACCCACTTTATGAGGAACACGACGGGATAGTGCGAGTCCCTGTGGTTATTACACGTATGTGATGAACACCATAGGCTTGCGTTGCCTGCAGATGGCGCCGCGTTGTGCGAAACACCATAGGTCTGTATTACACGTACGAATTTCAATATCTGTGAGTAGTACCATATTGTGTGGAATACCGCGAGTCTACGCTACGTCTGAGTAGTACCGCACCATGCCAAATACCATGGTTCTACTTTCTTAGCGATAAGTACCATTATAAAGGGCCAATGACTTGGATTTTGGACTCCTTTAGACTACAAGCATCATAGATTCAGTAATACTATTGTTTTACGTCAGTTTCTGTGACTGTGAGACATTGCGGGTCGGATCCACTAATTGTTTTAAATTCATATCCATCCATTCATTCTTCGTCCTCCCGCTTTGAATTCTGGTCAGTGGAGGATTTTGGCTTTTTAATTTGTCACTACATTTCGTCTCATTTTGTACCATTAGGGGCCGATGTCCTAGATGTTAGGCCCCTTTAAACACCAAGCATCATCATAAAACAATGTCTAAGTATGGCTGCCCCATTACGAAGATGTTCTTTATAACTTAGACACTGTGTAAAACCGATGTTCACCGGGCTGAGTGGCTCAGACGGTTAAGGCGCTGGCCTTCTAACCCCAACTTGGGAGGTTCGATCCTGGCTCAGTCCGGTGGTATTTGAAGGTGCTCAAATAAGACAGCCCCTTGTCGGTAGATTTACTGGCACGTAAAAGAACTCCTGCGGGACTAAATTCCGGCACCTCGGCGTCTCCGAAGACCTTAAAAAGTAGTTAGTGGGACGTAAAGCAAATAACATTATTAATTAAAACCGATGTTCGACCGGCCCTGTTTAAACACAGTAGAGAACACTGTTTAACCTCAAATTTCGGGAGTGATTCACCATTAGAGGTCATATGCCATAAAACATATGACACAAGAGACAGTCCGTTAACTATCAACTTGATTACAATTCTTGGCAACCGATATTATTTTATTATATTTGGGATAATTTCCCTGCAATTACAGATCAATTCGACTACATCCATATCAGAATAACTTGTCCCGATCGTCAAAAGGCTGTCACATACATTAACCGAGAGGAATTCACTTACATTTACTGCCAAGTAGTACACATAATAATGGCACTACAAAATAGGTTGTGTGTGTGCGTGGTTTTTCTCTCTCGGTAAATCGTTGTGGTAATTCAGGTAATTTTTCTGCAACTATGAGATAGGAACAGGCAAGGTCTGGGAAGGAAGAGCCATCGCCATAATTACAGCCCCAGCATTTATCTGCTGTACAAATGGGGAGACTACGGAAAACTATATTAAAGGCTGCCGATGGTGCGTTTACACAGTGCTATAGCTTCACCTTCCCTTCGCCGAAGTTATTTAGAGTACCCTCACCGTAACAACACTATAATCAAAGTTACAATTCCTCGTACGGCGGCGTGTTGCTTTAGTGTTGATAATATTATGAGTTTTCATTTCCACCGAAAGCGATATTGTTATCTGTAGGTAAGTCATATTAGAGTAATTTGTAGGTAGACGACAGCTAACGTTTGGCTCGCATACCGATAAATTTCATTGGTTGCGACAAGCAAAGAATTACAATTTTCGAATCAATATTGAAACTTTAAACGACGTCTAGCTAAACGTCGGCTGAACATTGTTTATGCAATGGAACATCGTACGTAACTTAGACGTTGTCTAAGGCTTAAAACTAGTAATCTTTTATGCAATCGGCCCTTCGTATCTGTCTTTTGGCGCAAGCCAGAGCTAAACCTTAGTTTCACTGAAGTTCCAATCCATTTATGGCTGTGTCAGGGTGAGAACTCTTGAAGTATGGCTGGTGCTGAGCAACGACATTCAAAAGAACACTAGTGCATCGGGATGTTTTGAAAGGTATTACTCTCAGGGCCTGTCGTGGTGGAAAAGCAATGGCAAAGTATAACACTCGTCTCTTGTATGCCTTATGATGGCGCTGCCGTCGGATTTTGTGGTTTTCCTAGAATCACATAAACTTTGGTGGTATTATTTGAGTATCCTATCAGCCTCCGGGCTGATGATTTACGAGATGTGTATGTTGGATTTTACCCAAAAAATGGCTGGATCGCCAGGTGTTTCACCGTAAGCCGTCATAGAAAGTTCGAGCATCGTGGAATAGTTTCTGTTGCTTTCCACCCTGAGCCGGGCTGAACGGCACTTGCCTTCTGTCGGTGAGCCCGGTTAGTGGGTTCGATCCTGACTCAGATGGCCAACTACACTAGCCTTGTGTCAGTAGATTTATGAGCAAGAATTCCTGCGGGACAAACTTCCGGCACCTCGGCTCAACCGAAAACCGTAAAAGTAGTTAGTGTGAAGTTAAACTGTTATATTCATCAGTTACTAAAGACTATGTCTCGTCACTGCAGCCAACTGTCTCCGTCCATTGCCAGCATCTTCATCTCCTCAAAAGTTCTTGATGTATGAAAGTCTCAGTTTTCCATTTTATCCCAGAATGTTCCCTTTCACGATGTTTAAAATAAAGCTGATGTGTCCAAACAATGTCCCCTTCCTGTTCTCTATTTCACTGATGAGACTTCCTTTTTCATTTATACAACACTACGAGGTTATTATATTTTTTTTTTTTGCTATTTGCTTTACGTCGCACCGACACAGGTAGGTCTTATGGCGACGATGGGAGAGGGAAGGCCTAGGAGTGGGAAGGAAGCGGCCGTGGCCATAATTAAGGTACAACCCCAGCATTTGCCTGGTGCTAAAATGGGAAACCACGGAAAACCATCTTCAGAGCTGCCGACAGTGGGATTCGAACCCAATATCTCCCAGATGCGAGCTCACAGCTGCGCGTCCCTAAGCGCACGGCCAACTCGCCCGGTGAAGATTTGATTAGGTTTAGGGAAAAACGTTGAAAAGAAAGTAAGTCTATGAAACCCTCAAAACTCTGCGGTCGTTACAATAGTGACGGTTTACCGCCATCATTTCTTTCAGTCCAGCTTGTTCGGTTTAATTGTCTCAGCTTCTTCTAAGGTCGTAATAAAGAAGCATTCTGACATTTTTTTAGGGGGAGGTCCGTTTACTACCTACCTGGTTGGGAATAACGGAGTTGGAGGTACGGTTGCCAAGAAAATGGGGGCAGGTTCACGGCAGTTGCCATGGAGATACGCCTGCTGACCGGCTCAGGTTACTTGTAGTTGCCAATCCTATCACTTCTGAGTTACATACAACACAACAAAGCGGTCTGAACGAAAGAACGATGAGCTGGAAGCGAGGGGAAAGAGATAGAATGGCAGGAATGTGGCAACACCGTGCAATGCTCCTCCCTCCAGCCTTGTCTGTCAGAATTCTTCTTTCAATATTATGTTCATAGTCTTTCGTTTCCTTGTTCTCCCAGGGTCCACGTTTTGCTCTCATAAGTTAGCACATTCAACAGATAGCATTAACAAATGAAAAAATGAAATGGCGTATGGCTTTTAGTGCCGGGAAGTGTCCGAAGGACTTCGGCTCGCCAAGTGCAGGTCTTTTGATTTGACCCCCGTAGGCGACCTGTGCGTCACGATGAGGATAAAACGATGATGAAGACGACACATAACACCCAGCCACCTTGCAAGCGGAATTAACCAATGATGGTTAAAATTCCCGACGCTGCCGGGAATCGAACCCGGGACCCCTGTAAACAAAGGCCAGCACGCTAACCATTTAGCCATGGAGCCGGACGCATTAACAAATTATTTTTATTTTGAAATGTATTCTTAGTTATAGTTGTCCTCCTTTTAAACCATTATTATTATTATTATTATTATTATTATTATTATTATTATTATTATTATTATTATTATTATTATTATTATTATTTTCTTCCTGATTCAGAAGGTGTTGCTTCACTTCCCACAACATACCAAGCGAATGGTCTACACGGTACGGGTTTTTAATTGTAAGCTTACATTCGAGGGCGGAGTTTGAACCCCTCCGTCACCGCTGTAAACTTGGTTTTCCATGCTTTCCCATTTTCACACCAGGCAAATGCTGTAGCCTAATTAAGTCCACGGCCTCTCACCCTTTCCAGTGTCGCCGAAAACTGATGTGTATCAACCAGTTTTATTATTCATGTTTTATGGCATGTAATACCCATACACAGATTTAAAAAATAAAGGTAAACGTCAGCTTTTTTAAAATGCAAACACCTTAACCGCTGACGCTCTATATTTTACAATGTATTTGAATAGAATGAAATTATCTGTAATCTGTTTTCTTGTGTCATTGCCACGTTGGTTAAATGGGACATCTATTAAATCGTAATCACTGTAGTTCTGGAACTCATTTTACGTAATTATAAAGCCATTTCTGTATTGTAAGTGTGTTTTGAACCGACTATGGAGATTCAGTTAAATGTGAATCTGGTGTGGATGGATAGCATGAGGTAATTGGAACATCTCTCGTGGGAAATGAATGCAATTTTAATTGTTCTTGCAAGTATTTTTCCCAGTTCCGAGTTTTCACGTTGTGTTAGAGCTACGTTGATATGAAAAGAGAATAAAGTAGAGGTCAGAATAAAAGAGCTCTCCACACCGAGCTCGATAGCTGCAGTCGCTTAAGTGCGGCCAGTATCCAGTATTCGGGAGATAGTAGGTTCGAACCCCACTATCGGCAGCCCTGAACATGGTTTTCCGTGGTTTCCCCATTTTCACACCAGGCAAATGCTGGGGCTGTACCTTAATTAAGGACACGGCCGCTTCCTTCCCAATCCTAGCCCTTTCCTATCCCATCGTCGCCATAAGACCTATCTGTGTCAGTGCAACGTAAAGCAACTAGCATTCAAAGAGCTCTCCAAAACTTTGTAGAACACTTCGACACAGATGCACGAGAACAGCTTGTCCTACTTGTTCTTAGGTTTTGAAATAAATGTATATGATTTAAGTAAATGGTTCTCTTTTTAGGACAACTGAAACATATAAAACCCTTTTATAAACCCCATGGGGCTATAATATTGATAGGCCTTGGCGCGAAGGTCTATCAAAGGAATACCTAGGCGTAGCTAATGACAAGATTCCGTTGAACATGCCAACTAGGTTAGAACCTAATTCTGCATTGGCCTACGATTTGTGCAGCTCGTGAAAAACAGAGCCTTACATTAAATGTAGCCCTTACGGTCAACCTTTAAATGTTGGCCTTGCGACATGTTCTCGTCTTAATGATGCCCTAAAAAATCATATCAGCAAAGATGACGCTAATTGACTTAATGCAACATGACGATACCGATACTGTTGAAGAAGCGAGTGGCATTTTTGAATTAAATTGATAGAAAGGGTGAATAATCCGCTTTCACCCTCTCGCTACATCATCATAATCATCATCATCATCACTCCACATCCAGACACGCAGGTCACCCATGGGAATAAAATAAAATTCCACCAGGCGAACCGGACACTACAGAACTAAAAGCCATACGATAAATACGCCGTTAAATATCATCAAACTATACAGATACGACAATTGTTTGAAATGTAACATTAATAGATTTGCCGCAGAACTAACGCATCGATATTACACTAAACTATGTCGTCTATATTATTTATTCAGATAGTAATTTAATTCCCTAAAACATTCAAAATATTTCTGTGTTTGCATAAAGTATCCAACCTCGGCAACTTATCGAATTCCATATTCAAGACTGCGGCGTTAAATTTCAGCATATTCGGTTGAAATGTAGAAGCGATGTTCAAGAGAACAATATTAGTAGATTTACTGACACGTTAAAGAACTTTTTTCAGGACAAAATTCCGGCACTGTAGCATTATTAGTTGCTAAGGTGATTTGTATCCTTAGTAGTATTTACCAATATTGCCTTTATTTGACATTCGAATAAGTATTAAAATACACTTCGCAGTTAAAGAGAACGCACATATTACATCATCTGCCGATTCTACATTCTCCAGGTGAATATTTTGTCATTCGATTGTTCTTGTTTTCTTGCGTACTGCAAAGAATTACGCCATATCGTACACTGTGCAAATTATCAAATAGTCACCATTCAGTAAATACCCATTTATCAACACAAATGGGTTTACCACGGCAGCGGACAACTATTTTGAAGGATGGATCCTTGATAGTCGGGTATTTATTTTGGGTATTGCAGGTAAATAGTGAATGCAGAAACAAACACATTGATTTATACGTCCATTTTTTAAAGCATAACGTGTTTGATGATGACGTATGGATAACACAACAAATCAAATGATCGCCATCTTGTGTACCCATGTATCTCTGTGTACAACATCCCGCTCGACGTCATATTTCACTTCGGTGTGTGTCACGAGTGGATAAAACGTGGGTTCACATACAGAAGAGTGCCTGCTTTACTTGTTTTGTATGTGTGAACCAACTTCGACTAGTGATTCTGTGTGTAATTTACTAAACTAACGACCGGGAGATACATTCTCTATCAAGTTCCTATAACAGTCACATATGGAAGGACAGTGGTGAGCTAGTTCTGTAAGTATTTACTTATTTCATTAGGGAAGTAATCTTGCATTTGAATGCGGAGAATAAATTGACTCAAATGTGTACGGCGTATCATATTTTCTGTATCGTCATTTACACATATAATTGCGTACTGTGGGTTGGTAATTTAAATATTTAGATAATTTGAACAATTTTTGAAAAAGAGTCGTGTTCCGATTAAATGTATTTCAATAAAATGTAACTAATTTATATCAGATACAATAAATACTTCTCTTATAATATTCGTGTTATCAACTAATTTCTTAACATTCGTTTACTTCTTAAAATTTGTCTGTCTTGTGAATTTGTGAATACAATTTAACTGAAATTCTTCCCGCTCTTTACTGGCGTTGCTTCAGTTCTACTAGTCATTTTCAAGGAAATCCTATGTGCTGTATATATTATTGTATCCTCTGAAATTAGAACTTCGGTTGAATTTTATGTGTATCAGTAAGCTGATGTATATGTGGCTTTTCAAAACTACATTTCCAGTTTCACTCTATATTGTCAGTTTAATCCCTCAGCAATGTTGATACATTAAAAGGTATATTCTGCGGCCCTCATTTCATACAGTGTTCTCTCTATACCTATCGGTGCATCTCTCTTTTTTCCAGCTCCTCACTCAATTTCAAATTTCCTTCTTTTTCTTATGATATTTTGTTATTTCTCTGCTCCAGGAGTGGATAAATGCTTCATCTTTCGGCACAATGATATGAAATAAATCAACCAATACTTCGGTTTTAACTTTTATGGTAAACAGCGTGCTTCCAGCCACAGTTCTGATAGTGTGTGTAAATTCTTGAACGGGCCATCTTATACCGAGCCACGATTCTACTACACTGGCGTAGCAGGGGAAGAGGTGATACTCCCACCTGGCGCGTCCCAGGTGGCGGATAGGGTGGTCCTAACCGGCTTGCCGGCGGACTTGAGGGAAATAAAATACCTCTCGCGGACCGAACACACAACCCCCTACGGGTGGGGGACGCACATGTAGAATACACCCGCGGTATCCCCTGCCTGTCGTAAGAGGTGACTAAAAGGAGCGACCAAGGGATGATTGAATTAGAACCATGAAACTACTTTTGATTCAGCCATCATGCGGGGAACACCATGGGTTGCCTGTACTTGCGAGTAGTACCACTACATTAGGTACGAAATAGGTTTGTGATTCGTAGCAGTTAAGAGGCTGGCCTGGGGGTTTCCAGTACTCGTGCGTCGTACCCATGTGAGCAACACCGCGGGTCTGGGAGTAGCCTGTGAGTTGTACCGCTATATGAGCGGCACTGTGGGTCTACGTTGCCTGTGATTGGTGCCCACTATGTGAGGAACACACGGGAATACCGGCGCCCGTGATTAGTAGACCTAGGTGAGGAGCCTCATCGGTTTGCGTTCGCTGTGAGTGGCGCCATTGTGTGAGAAACACCATAGGTCTGCGTTCCCTGTACGAAGTACAATACTTGTGAGTAGTACCATATTGTGTAGAACACCGTGAATCTTCGCTACTTTTGATTAGTACCCCAACATGACAAATACCATGTTTCTACTTCACTCGCGACATGTACCATTCTGTGGGGCCTTAGAAATGGATTTTGCACCCCTTTAGACATCAAGCATTATTGTGCTTTATAAGTGGTCCCTTGGTCAGTAATACCATTATTTACGATCTTTTTTGAGTCTGATCCACTGTTTTTGTTTGTTTTTTGTTTTTTTGTTGGGTTCATGTCCATCCATTCATTCTTCATGACATTTTAATTTTATTTTGGTCAGTAGATGAATTTGTACTTTTTGTTATTTCATTTCGTACCATTAGGGGCCGATGACCTCGATGTTAGGCCCCTTTGAACAAGAAGCATCATCATCATCTTATACCGAGTGAGGTCGAACCCCACCATTGGGAGCTCTCAAAATGGTTTTCCGTGGTTTTCCATTTTCACATCGGACAAATTAAAAGTTGCTCGTTGTTGCTGTACCTTAATATTAAGGCCACAGCGGCTTTCTTCCCAGTCCTATCTTATCGTCGCCAATACCCAATATCAGTTAGTAAGGCTTTAAACCATTCTTTTACCGTCTGCTATTTTTTGTTCCTCTCCACTCGAAATCATGTTTCTTCTTTTTCGCTATTATTGGTCATAATTATTGTATAACGAGTACTAGCGAGAAATCTTATCATTTCATACGCATCTACTAAGGGCATCTTAAATGTAAAATACCTTGATGAAAATAAAAATAGCAATGGCTCGGTAGAGTTGGAATGCTCGATAATGACTGGAAGACGAAAGACTTGATTGCTCAGGAAGAAATATCCAAACAGTACAGTTTCTTCTTCTTCTTCTTCTCCTTCTGCGTATACATTATAATTCAAACGGATAGGTACTGAAATTCCTTTAACACACTTGGCTCAATTCTTGGCAGCCTCGTAATATGAAATTTGTCGTGGCAATTATTGTTGTTGTTGTTGTTGTTTTTCTTCTCTTTTTCGTCATCATGCATGGATACAGAACATAAAGGAATGATGGAAAACCTAACATTTCGGTACTTAAATGAAATCCATTAAATAAAATAAGAAGTGTACACCCGCTCCCTGTTCATCTTATTCCCGTTTTATAATCCCTTTCCCTGTTTCCTCTTTCCGTCAGTCGGCCCTAAAGATATTTCTCTAGAGAAATCGCCTGCAGTGGATTTTTGCTACACATTAATTGTAAAATGCTCTTTCTTTTTTACAGTTACTGTTTAGAAGATTATCTCCTTCATTCACAATTCTATTCCAAGCTTAATTGCGTTCTCCACGGATGTGGAGGTAGATCTATATTGGAAAGTTTCTTATTACATTCCATTCCATTATATGTGCAGAAATAATTGCTCGTGATAACAGTTGTACGTTCATTTTTATTGATGAGGTATTGGATGAGAGATACACAGTACATGGTATTCAAAAGTAGTTAAAATGGTATTTCAAGATCTGCCTGTTTAAAAACTCAGTGTAGCGAGGTTACAGTGTCGTGATGTAAGAGCTGGAGGAAATTTCTTTCTACTTGAAAGGTAAACAGTACAGTCGAGTGCATAGAATCTTGCCGATATAGAAACAGTGGTTTATGTTGGTATGGGTAAAAGGTTACAACATTTTTGCCCCGCTCGAGGCCAGCCTTTTATCTCAGTTGAGAGTCTTAAGAGACCAAGGTAGCTAAATGATTGTTACAACAATTTGTTAGGCTGCAAATCTCAACCATTGTTCAGAATTACTAGTATATCTTCGTTTAATTGTACACCCAAATACACTTGATGCTCTCCATTGCTCACCGAGCTCGACAGCTGCAGTTGCTTAAGTGCGGCCGATATCCAGCATTCGGGAGATAGTGGGTTCGAACGCCACTGTAGGCAGCCCTGAAGATCGGTCCAAAAATTCAGTTTCTTCCTCGAGCTAGCAGAATGAACCAAACACAACTAAAATCCCCAACCCGGCCGTGGATTGAATCCACGGCCTTATGAACCGAACGTTATTACGCCTACCATTGATCCAGGTGGGCGGATGTCATTTTACGCGTCAATTTCACTTGCCTACGCCAGATTTTTGACATGGTTTCATGGGTAAAAACCCAAACCAAACCAAACCAAACCAAACCAAACCAAACCAAACCAAACCAAACCAAACCCTATGGCGCAACATACCCGAAAGGCCATGGCCTACCAAGCGACCGCTGCTCAGCCCGATGGCCTGCAGATTATGAGGTGTCGTGTGGCCGTTATTCTTGGTTTTCTAGACCGGGGATAAAAACCCAGGGCCTTTAAATCATGAGACCGAGCTGGCATTCTAATTGGTCCATTACGCGCTCTCCAGCTGCGTGGAAATGTACGGTCGAGGTATTCGCGTACACCGGTGCTCACATGAGGTGCTGTACCATCTTGAAGAAAGTACATGTTAATGTGCATTTGCAACGGTACCTTCACAAGTTACGCCGGTAGTTCTTACCTGAGGAACGTTCGGTAATTTGCACTTGTCAGACGAGAAGGTAATGCAGTTTGTAATTTGCTTTATGTCGCAACAACACCGACAGGTGGCGACGATAGGATAGGAAAGGGCTGGGATCTTGAAGGGAGCGGCCGTGCCCTTAATTAAGGTACAGCCCCAGCAGTTGACGGGTGTGAAAATGGGAATCTAGGGAAAACAGTGGATGCAATTACCAATGATACCGACCGACAGATTCACTGTAAATCGCCGTTTAAATTGTCCCTGGCGAATCGCATGTGGTTTAAAGGCAGCCCATGTGTAGATATTCTGGAAATGTAACATCCCATTCCTCGTGAAACAGGCTTTGTGTGTGGTCAGCACGTTGAAGGGGACCAATGGCTGTTGTGTCGTTTCGTTTAGAAATCACACATAGGATTCCGGACTCTTCTGAGAAATTGTCGTCTTGCTGGCACAGTACACGTCCCACATATATCGCAGACACTCTTCACAGTCCATTGGAACACACCAACATCGCACGCAACTCTTCGCGTTGTTCTCTGTGGATGCCGTTCAGTTACATCCAGAATGTCGACTTCTATTGCTAGCTAACACGTTCCGCGATCTTTGCTGATCACAGCCTCGACAGACCGTAAAACACTACCAGTATCGCATACTCGCTGGTACGCAGCAGTGAACTCCTATTGGGTGTTTGGCGATCACGAAATCGTTCTCTGTACAATCGGACGGCAACTTCCGAATTGCGACGTGTTTCACCGTAAATAAGAAGCATATTAGCCAGTTTGTTTGTAAAAAAAGAAAAAAAAAAGAAAAGAAACAGCTCAGCTTTTTCAGCAAGAAAAGACTGCAATTTTACTGTGCTTGTAGTCCTTAGACAGACCACATCCATTATTTTAATCTGACAATAACAAGTCTACTGCTCTGGTTTACGTACAGGTGTGTTGAGTTTGTCACATAGGTAGCTTGACACTGAGACTGGAATGGCGAGTAGCATATAGAAGCAAGCAACTGTACTGCGGCGCGTGTTTCTATGTATTGTATTACCTTACATAAAAGTATTTTGTTTTACTACGACATTCCTGTTCCATCACAGTACCTACAGTGTGTCCGGAAAATAAAAATGATTTGTCACGTTTTGTGTGATCACTAGACCTCGGAAGTTGAGACCTAAAACTTCCCTTAAAGACCTAAGAAAAAAAACGTAAAAATATCAAAAAAAGACCTAAAAACTGGCAAAAAGAACGTAAAAATTCGATCCAAATTCATTCTAACGTTAATTTTAATTACACATTTAATGAAGGAATATAATATTTAAAAATGCAAAATTTTGGTGGTATGCAGCGTACAGTGCAGACATATATGAGTGAAATACTTATTCTTTACGACTCGTTAGCTGAATGGTTAGCGTACTGGCCTTCAGTCCAGAGGGTCCTGGGTTCGATTCCCGACCGCGTCGGGGATTTTAATCGCTTCTGATTAATTTTTTTGGCTCGGGGACTGGGTGTTTGTGTCCGTCCCAACACTCTCCTCCTCATATTCAGACAACATAGCACACTACCAACCACCACAGAAACACACAATAATGATTGCGTCCTTCTGTACAGGGTTGGCGTCAGGAAGGGTATCCGGCCGTAAAACAGGGCCAAATCCACATGTGCGACGCAGTTCGAAATCGTGCACCCACAGATGTGGGGAAAATGTTGTAGAAGAAGAAGAAGAAGACATTCTTTGAGATATTATGTATTTTTAGTCTATATATATAAAAGCAAGTCGGGCTGGAGCGATGTATATATAAATATTTAAAAATGAAAAAAGACGTGAATTAATGAGGCACTTCCAGAAATGTCAGAAATTTGAAACTTGGTACGAGGGAAACTGATGACCCCAGGATCCCTAGAAAAATCGGAAATTCTCAAAATTCCCTGAAGGGGGCACGCTGGGGGGGCTCAAATTTTGGGCTCAGCATAAGAACACAGTCGTATAATATATCCAAAACGATAACCTATATGTTTCGTGGGCTTAAAAATTTTCGGGAATTTCCTCATTTTTATCCCCTATCCCCCCAAATCAAGACAGCGGCACAACCTGCCAGACGAGGTAGACCATTGAAATTTGGTGAAATTATAGCTTTTGGTCCCTAACCGACGGGAAAATTCCAAGATGTTAAAATTTTTCACTTTTTACCCCCAAAGATATCGAAATATGGAAGCAATTTTAATGACTTTGCAGACATTCCTTTTGAGGTATTTTTTGGCTAAACGGTAAGTCGTATCACAAAACGGATGGAACAATGTCGCTTCAATTCGGAGTGATCTACAACTTTGGTCCTGTGACATTTTGTCGTATCTCTCTCCCTTATACGTTAAATTTGGCCGTATTTCTGGATTGTTCGTAAATTTGGTGATTTTTACAAGTCTTTTTCATTGTTTGACACACTTATAAGAATGATAGGATCATCGCGTTAGGTGCGCACATTGGCACGATTAAGGGACATATGTGTACCAAATTTCATGATTCTATCTTATACATAAGTAGGCAAAAAGTAATGTAAAATGTTAAAAATGCACCCAAATTTCACCCTTTCCAAAATTTGAACTCAATTTACCCCCTTAATATGGGAGATACGAGGATATGGTTTAGCAACAAACATTTAGAGCGATAAATGAGGCGTCTGATGGCGCAAACCGTTTCTTAATATCATAAACCGTTTAGGAGATATGAAACTCGAAGTGGAAGTCTGCACTTTTCAACGTGCTCATGCTTATCCGTCATCTATATATATAAAAGCAAGTCGGGCTGGAGCGATGTATATATAAATATTTAAAAATGAAAAAAGACGTGAATTAATGAGGCACTTCCAGAAATCTCAGAAATTTGAAACTTGGTACGAGGGAAACTGATGACCCCAGGATCCCTAGAAAAATCAGAAATTCTCAAAATTCCCTGAAGGGGGCACGCTGGGGGGGCTCAAATTTTGGGCTCAGTATAAGAAGACAGTCGTATAGTATATCCAAAACGATAACCTATAGGTTTCGTGGGCTTAAAATTTTTCGGGAATTTCCTCATTTTTATCCCCAATCCCCCCAAATCAAGATGGCGGCACAACCTGCGAGACGAGGTAGACAATTGAAATTTGGTGAAATTATAGCTTTTGAACCCTAACCGACGGGAAAATTCCAAGATGTTCAAATTTTTCACTTTTTACCCCCAAGGATATCGAAATATGGAGGCAATTTTAATGACTGTGCAGACATTCCTTCTGAGCTATTTTTTGGCTAAACGGTAAGTCGTATCACAAAACGGATGGCACAATGTCCCTTCAATTCGGAGTGATCTACAACTTTGGTCCTGTGACATTTTGTCGTATCTCTCTCCCTTATACGTTAAATTTGGCCGTATTTCTGGATTGTTCGTAAATTTGGTGATTTTTACAAGTATATTTTATTGTTTGACACACTTATAAGAATGATAGGATCATCGCGTTAGGTGCGCACATTGGCACGTTTAAGGGACATATGTGTACCAAATTTCATGATTCTATCTTATACATAAGTAGGCAAAAAGCAATGTAAAATGTTAAAAATGCACCCAAATTTCACCCTTTCCAAAATTTGAACTCAATTTACCCCCTTAATATGGGAGATACGAGGATATGGTTTAGCAACAAACATTTAGAGCGATAAATGAGGCGTCTGATGGCGCAAACCGTTTCTTAATATCATAAACCGTTTAGGAGATATGAATCTCGAAGTGGAAGTCTGCACTTTTCAACGTGCTCATGCTTATCCGTCATCTATATATATAAAAGCAAGTCGGGCTGGAGCGATGTATATATAAATATTTAAAAATGAAAAAAGACGTGAATTATTGAGGCACTTCCAGAAATGTCAGAAATTTGAAACTTGGTACGAGGGAAACTGATGACCCCAGGATCCCTAGAAAAATCGGAAATTCTCAAAATTCCCTGAAGGGGGCACGCTGGGGGGGCTCAAATTTTGGGCTCAGCATAAGAACACAGTCGTATAATATATCCAAAACGATAACCTATATGTTTCGTGGGCTTAAAAATTTTCGGGAATTTCCTCATTTTTATCCCCTATCCCCCCAAATCAAGATGGCGGCACAACCTGCCAGACGAGGTAGACCATTGAAATTTGGTGAAATTATAGCTTTTGGTCCCTAACCGACGGGAAAATTCCAAGATGTTAAAATTTTTCACTTTTTACCCCCAAAGATATCGAAATATGGAAGCAATTTTAATGACTTTGCAGACATTCCTTTTGAGGTATTTTTTGGCTAAACGGTAAGTCGTATCACAAAACGGATGGAACAATGTCGCTTCAAATCGGAGTGATCTAGAACTTTGGTCCTGTGACATTTTGTCGTATCTCTCTCCCTTATACGTTAAATTTGGCCGTATTTCTGGATTGTTCGTAATTTTGGTGATTTGTACAAGTATATTATGTTGTTTGACACACGTATAGGAATGATAGGATCATCGCGTTAGGTGCGCACATTGGCACGATTAAGGGACATATGTGTACCAAATTTCATGATTCTATCTTATACATAAGTAGGCAAAAAGTAATGTAAAATGTTAAAAATGCACCCAAATTTCACCCTTTCCAAAATTTGAACTCAATTTACCCCCTTAATATGGGAGATACGAGGATATGGTTTAGCAACAAACAGTTAGAGCGATAAATGAGGCGTCTGATGGCGCAAACCGTTTCTTAATATCATAAACCGTTTAGGAGATATGAATATCGAAGTGGAAGTCTGCACTTTTCAACGTGCACATGCTTATCCGTCATCTATATAAATAAAATCGTAACGACCGTGTGTCTGTACATTGATTATTTTGGCGAAATTTCCGTACAGTTATCCGTTTCAGGTGTAATAATGACCATCTGCATCATTTTTAGCTTAGGTGTCTGTTTGTCTGTTTGTTTGTCTGTTTGTCTGTTTGTCTGTCCTTCTATAACTTGAAAACTACTAAATATATATTTCCACCAAAGTTCATATTTAGAATCCACCTCTCCTTGGGTAGGTTTTTAGCGCAAATATCGTTTCTAAATCCCTGAACTGAGTGGGGATTTTTACGGAACCGAAACCGTTATTTTACACTCCCTCAAATTATACACAACCGAACTTAATGGAAATCAACCTGCCTTAATGAAAATTAATTTCTAAACCTTTTTTTTCTCATGTGCATCATTTCGATAACAGGATTTAGTAAGGGAGATATCATTAACGGACCGTTTTTCGGTACAAATCCCAGCGGACTTAACGCAAGAGCGGGTGCGTGTAAAGCGTACTTCTTACAACTGAAAACTAACAAGATATTTGAACCAAATTTTATATATAGCATCCATCTGTCCAAGGGTAGTTTTCCTTGGTGTCTGTTAGTTAGTTAGTTAGTTTGTTTGTTTGTTTCTTTGTTTGTATGTTTCTTTGTTTGTTGCTCTGTTTGTCTTTCTCTAACTTGAAAACTACTGGATATATTTCCACCAAACTTCATAATTAGAATCCACCTGTCCTTTGGGGAGGTTTGAGGCAAATATTGTTTCTAAATCCCTGAACTAATTGGGGGTTTATACGAAACCGAAACCGTGATTTTGCACTCCCTCAAAATACACACAACCAAACTTAATGGAAATCTACCTGCCTTAATGGAAATTAATTTCTAAACCTTTTCTTCTCATGTGCATCATTTCAATCACTTACAGGAAAGATAGTATGATCAAACTCTACACGAACATTGGCCCACCCAGTACCCATATGTGAGCCAAATGCTATGTCACATAATTATCCGAAAAGTAATTCAATGTAAGATATTCTTACACAAATTTCAACCTATTCAACGTTTCTGATTCAATCTGACCCATGAATAGATTAGATGCGAGAAAATATCATAGGACCAGCCATTTAGATCGCTAAATACTGCGCCTTACGGTACAATCCTTTGTCGATATGACGTACCGTTTAGCAGCAGTTAATCTGTAAATGAAGGTCTGCAATATTGTAAACATTCATATACTTTCGTATGTCCATCTGTATATATTCATTGATGTTGATTTGTAGCGATCGAGAAAGGATGTGTCTGCTATTGTAATCAGTACTCCCTACACCGACTTTGACTGCTGGCAGTAGGAATGGGGTCCTTCTCCAACTCCTGTGTAACTGGCATTAGTAAGGAGGGCCTACCATTTTAATGAATAATTCACTTTTCGATTTGTCTTGCAGAAGGCAAGGGATCATGCAGTTTTGTTCGAAAGTCCCCTACTCTATTGTGTTTGGCTCTAGCCCAGGGTGCCCGCCATTATAAACAAACGTTCCAATCTAAAATTTGACTAGCATTAGGCATAGTGGCCTGCTATTTTCATGGAAACTCACTAATTCTGTGTGACTGGCAGTAAGCTGGCTAGCAACAGTAAAACGGGACTGTCATTATAATGATAACTGCACAA